>NC_138202.1:260103362-260218363 GCF_964194415.1 Vipera berus | reverse complement strand
GAAAGTGAAGTGAAGTGGGCCTTAGAAAAGCTGAGCAACAACAAAGCTAGTGGAGGTGACAGTATTCCAGCTGAGCTATTCAAAATCCTAAAAGACGATGCAGTAAAAGTGCTACACTCAATTTGCCAGCAAATTTGGAAAACTCAACAGTGGCCACAGGATTGGAAAAGATCAGTTTACATTCCAATTCCAAAGAAAGGCAGTGCCAAAGAATGTTCAAACTATCGCACCATTGCATTCATTTCACATGCTAGTAAAGTTATGCTTAAAATTCTACAAGCTAGACTCCAGCAGTATGTGGATCGAGAACTACCAGAAATACAGGCAGGATTTCGAAGAGGCAGAGGAACTAGAGATCAAATTGCTAACATACACTGGATCATGGAGAAAGCTAGAGAGTTCCAGAAAAACATCTACTTCTGCTTCATTGACTATGCTAAAGCCTTTGATGGTGTGGATCATAACAAACTGTGGTAAGTCCTTAAAGAGATGGGCATACCAGACCATCTTATTTGTCTCTTGAGAAACCTATATGCGGACCAAGAAGCAACAGTGAGAACTGGACACGGAACCACTGATTGGTTCAAAATTGGGAAAGGAGTCCGGCAAGGCTGTATACTGTCGCCTTGCCTATTTAACTTATATGCAGAGCACATCATGAGAAAGGCAGGGCTAGATGAATCAAAAGTTGGAATTAAGATTGCCGGAAGAAACATCAACAACCTAAGATATGCAGATGATACCACTCTAATGGCAGAAAGTGAAGAGGAACTAAAGAGCCTCTTGTTGCGAGTGAAGAAGGAGAGTGCAAAACTTGGGTTGAAACTAAACATTAAGAAAACCAAGATCATGGCATCTGGCCCTCTCAATTCCTGGCAAATAGATGGGGAAGAAATGGAGGTAGTGACAGATTTTATTTTCCTGGGCTCCAAGATCACTGCAGATGGGGACTGTAGCCAATAAATTAAAAGACGCTTGCTCCTCGGGAGGAAAGCCATGGCAAATCTAGACAGCACACTAAAAAGCAGAGACATCACCCTGTCAACAAAAGTGCGTATAGTCAAGGCTATGGTCTTCCCAGTTGCAATGTATGGCAGTGAAAGCTGGACCATAAGAAAGGCTGAGCGCCAAAGAATTGATGCCTTTGAACTCTGGTGCTGGAGAAGACTCCTGCGAGTCCCTTGGACTGCAAGGCGATCAAACCGATCAGTCCTAGAGGAGATCAACCCTGACTGCTCTTTAGAAGGCCAGATCCTGAAGCTAAAACTCAAATACTTTGGCCACCTAATGAGAAGGAAGGACTCACTGGAGAAGAGCCTAATGCTGGGAAAGATTGAGGGCAAGAGAAGAATGGGACGACAGAGAATGAGGTGGCTGGATGGAGTCACTGAAGCAGTAGGCATGAGCCTAAATGGACTCCAGAAGATGGTAGAGGACAGGAAGGCCTGGAGGAACGTTGTCCATAGAGTCGCGATGGGTCGGACACGACTTCGCAACTAACAACAACAACCCTCCCCAGACGAAGATATACTGTAAAATTGTGGAGATGAATGTTAAATGGGGGATTTTGCCAGTAGGGAAAAAGAAAAAAGGAAGAAAACATCTGGCAGACAGACATGTATTCATCAATAGGTCTAACCTCTCTCTTTGCCTCAAGAATAGTGTTGAATGTTATTGCCCTAACCAATATGATGTCAAGAGCAGGTCAAATGAAAAATGGATTAGAGTCCTTGTTGAATCAATCTATGAGAAAGTATAAGGGATATGAAACAACATTTATTTTTTTAGTTACTCATCCATTTAGATAATATGTTTGGTAAAATATATAGGAATTAAGTTTTATTACTGGATATATATGTATGTGTGTGTGTGTGTGTGTGTTGTGTGTGTACAAAAAAAGGTAGTAAATAATTAAGCAAAACACAACACAGAAGAAAATATTACATTTATAGCAGTATTTTTCTAATTTTTCATTTATAGCAATAATTGTAACTATAGATATGCATATACAAACAGAATCAACTTTCTAGAAAGAAAAACAGCATAAAGGGTGGCGGGGTGGGGTGGGGGACCCAGGATGGACCAGGAAAAAGAAGAGACACTTGGACTGGAAACGGAAGGTAAGAAAATAGAATAAGGAAGAAAACTGAATTGTGCTAAAATGAAGGGAAAAGATAATTGAAAAGGAAGGAAGGAAGGAAGGAAGGAAGGAAGGAAGGAAGGAAGGAAGGAAGGAAGGAAGGAAGGAAGGAAGGAAGGAAGGAAGGAAGGAAGGAAGGAAAAGCCATTGCAAAAAAGGGTAAAATTCATGAGGCAAGCAGCCACAACGTTGAGAACTTGTAATAACTCCCCTTCATCTGGTGCCATTGTAACTTTGAATGGTTGCTGAATGAGGACGTGAGAACTACCTGTACACTAGAAATTGAGTAGTCCTAACAGCACTGTGAAAAATTATTCTCTTCCATAGCTATCAATAATATATTTATTTCTGCATGGCCAACATTTTGGTCTGATTTGAGAGAACACCATGGATTCCACGAATTGTTGCCTATTGGCCTGATGGAATCTGCATTGAGAGATACAAGTAGGTGGATTGCATCTACTTCTTCAAAAATAATTATTTTACATCCATTATGGCACTCTACATAAATACTCTGGTGTCCTCCAGTCCTCCAGTTATCATCAGCTGCAACCAGAATTCTAATGGCAAAGAGATATGGGACTGGTAGCACAAACCATCTGAAATCATTAGGTTGCCTACTTCTGGCATATGCATACCTTTGCAACACATGATTTTTGGTTTATAGATGGTAATTCCCTTCGTGCACAAATGATGCTTTCATGAGAGATGGGACAAAAAAAGTCTGACATTTAGAAGGAGGTTTTAAGATTGCGGAAGTCTAAGTATTTATGTTAGTGATACAGAGATACAATGTGTCATAAACATGGGTTGTTTCTTAGCATAATGTAGTCAGAAGCATTTCTTCATTTCTTTGATCCTTTCTTGTATACAATGTTAGCAAATGAATGTACATGCAACACTTAATTAGGAGGATAATCTTTTACTTTAATAAAGTATACTATAGATAACTTCAAATTTCACTCAGCTTCTGTTTGAATAAATATGACAGAACTAAGAAGCATACAGGGACTTTCCTCACCAGTCTTGAGTTGCCCTTAAGCTTTTGTCAGTTGTTTACATTTTGACTGTGGTTAATTCAAAGAAAATGAATGACTGTAATATGAACTTTTGGTTCATGACATCTTTCCCTTTATATTACAAATCAGTGAAAATAAAAGGACTTTCAAGTTTTTGCCTGAACATTCGTTAAGCTTTCTCTCATTTTACCCATGAAAATCAAAGACATTCTGTAAATCACCAAGAATCCATGCTGAAAGACGATTTTGCTATGTACCCATGTAAAAGAATTGGTTCTGGAAAATAGGATTCTAAGACTAAAAGATTAAGGGAAAAACCAAATCCTTGAATATAACACTTCAATCGTTCCACTGGATTAACACAAATATGATTAAGATATGGAAAGATCCCTTGACATGACATACTGTAATTTGATATTTCCAGAAACTGCCAAAAATTTACTGAAAATAAAAGGGAAATGACCTATAACACATTCCTTCTCAACCACCATCAAGCTGTAAGGGTACAGTAGCACCTCCAATTCACCCAAATGAAGACATATAGATAGACTTTACTTAAGAACCACCTCATTTAGTGAGCATTCAGAATTACGTAGGACAATACTGAAAAAAGTAACAACCAGTCCTCACACTTATAACTGCCTCAACATCCTTGAGCATTTCATGTGAGCGAGAGTTGGGCTGTTCACAAGTGGCATGCATTTTATGACCATAGTGATATGGTTGTCGTTTGTGTGCTTCACAACTGGATTGCAACAAGCAGAGTCAATGGAAAAGGGACCAGTAAAATCTCAAGTCATGTGACATCTCACTTAATGACCTATAATGAGTTGCTTAACAAGTGCAACAGAAGCGAAGTTGTGAGCTCATTATGGTCATGTGATATTTTGCTTAACAACCATATTACCACAGAATTGTCAGTCCCAGTTGTGTTTGTTAAGACTGCCATCATTTATAAAAAAAATTCTTGGAGATATCTGACTATTGGCAGACAATAATTGAATCTTCTTTGGTTCAGGGGAGACTTTGAAGTTCTTTCCTGGAGCAAAATCTAAATTGTCATTTCTTGATATGGATAATACAGTTTATTTATTCTTATTACTTTGTTTATAAAAGATACCCAAAGGAGATAGAGATCGCTGCAATCTCCAATCTGGTATACATTGTTGTAATATGCTAGTTGTCAGATCTACTGACACCTTTATTTATTTATTTTTTAACAAATTAGGGTTTTGAGTGGGAAGAGATTAAAAATGTATAAACAAATAATTTTGACTTCAGAGAATACTTTATTAAAGCAATTATTTCCTTGATTGGTTACCTTAGCCGATGGATTAATGATGCTATAAATTTTAGATGCTCTCCTTAACATATTTTTCCAGATAGAGACAGTTTTTGTTCTATTAGCTCCAAAAAAATTAAATCTGGATGTGCATAATATGAACTACAATTAGAGCCCATTAATACTTGTCAACAAAGTTGACAAAAATGCCCTGAAAATCAGAAGCAATCCACTTTGGGTATAGTAAAAGATTAATTTCCCTAGTCAAAAATCACAGTATGAGTAATTATTATCAATACTCCTAGTTACACTGTGACAGTTGGCAACCCCAATTATTCTGGCAAATACTAATCTGAATAGTGTTTGCCCAAATAACCTAAGACATTAAATTTTGGTTCCCAGTACTTAGAAGTATTAAGCTATATTTTTATAAAAAATGATGTTATGTGGTTTAGCTCAGACTTTATTGGAGCTGGCTGAAGTAAAGAAGACTTTAGAAAGGTCACAACATCTTTGATGACAGACTGCAGTTGTGGGCCAGCAGACAAAGCATAGATCAAGATCAATAAACTATCAATCAGGCAATGACTTGAAGGAGAAGCAAGATATGAAGTCCCAAGCATGGCAAAGCAAGCTTTTCATAAGACAACTGCTGAGTTTTAGAGAAGCTGATATTGGTACTTCCTGGAGGGAGGGAGTGCAATAAATATGCCATGCTGTGCCTCTACCTAGTGCACAACTTGGACTCATCAAATAGTAGTTGCAAAGTTCACTCTTTTGTTGGCATCCACATGACTTTTAGATAGACTCCCCAGTCAGCAAAGTTCAGCTCTCTGATGCTGGATCTTCATTTAACACCTCTGCTGGAACTCAGTACCTGAATAATGTCTCCATAATTGACTGAACTATTAGAAGAAGGAGCAGGTACAGCACATACTTGTATGATTCTCTTATTATAGCCAGTCTTGATAAGTTATACTTTCTTTTGGATTTGATTTTATAGTTTATATACTGGGGCTTTCTTTCGAGCAGAATTCAAAGCTCGTTTTACATGATTTAGCAACAAGGTATACGCAGACAATTCCACCAACGCATTTATCCTGGGATAATCTGCTGGTGGTCCCCCATGTCTGTAAAGAGAGGGTGTGGGAGCTCACAGGTGGTGTTTTTTTTTTGGGGGGGGGAGAAATGCTGCCTTTGGGGATAGTGTCCACCCTGCCTCTCCAAATTCAATCTGCTTCTACTTTCTTGACTTTCTGCAAGAGACTAAAAATGGAGGTACAGATCTACTATTAAAATATCGTCTTTTATTGTTTATGTAGCAGATACTTAATTACTTTAAACTGAGAGATGTTATTAACCTCCAAGAGTCTTCTCAACTGCAGCAGGGTAAATCTAATCACTCAATCAGTTAATTAATACCATATTAACACCCAGATCTTGTTGCTGCCCTAATGATATCAGCAAGTATGCATCAAAACCCAGAGGACTTATCACCCTTCCCTCTGCTGTGGATGGCCCCAACTCTCTTGGGATATCCTCTGTCCTCCAAGTCTTAGGTGGCCTCAGTAGTGAAAAGGACAGCTGCTGAAGATTTGGTGTAACTTTCATTCTCTGATTTTTCTGAGGCCTTAGGTGGAAGAACCAAGAATCCACATTCTCAGAGGAGCTGCAACTTGTATGAAAGGAGATAAATAGAGTGAGCAAGAGATTATTTTAATTGAAATTTCCAAAAACGATTCAGTAGAAAAAGAAAAGCTGACTATTATGTATTGAGTCTGAGCTAAGAAGACTTAGGCACAATCAGCATCAGCTCCAAAGCTTCAAAGTGGGAATCTGGATTTCTAACCTTTGAGACTTTGCATGTAAACATATTTTCTAATCTAAACCTTAACAGCTATCTTCCTCAAGGAAAATTCATCTGAAAGGAGACTATGTAACAATACATCAATAAACGGCTCTTCTTACATCTTCAGTCAGGAGCTAAAAATTGGTAAAAAATCATAGCATTTTGAATTTGGTGGAAGGTGTTTTATCCTGAGGTATAATGGAAATTATGTGGCATGTCTGACAGAAAAGTAGAGAGTGGCTTAATCTCTAGGAGAAGACAGATGTGATGCAGGTTATGTTTTCTTTGCAATTCTGTATCTATTCAAGCTGTCCAGTTGTTTCCACAAAATACTAAAATTATTTTAAAAGAAGGAGTACAATAGAAACTAAATAATGACAGAGACCATTACCAAAATGTCTCAATTGTATGTGCATTTCCCCCTTTCATGCTTTCAGTCATTATCTTTTGTCACTTAGCTAGAACAGATCTCACTTTTAGAGTTTTTGTTAAAGCAGAAATCCATCACTCTAATCTAAAACTTGAATTAAATGGAGTACAGTAAAAGTACTTTATTTTTTTTGCCATGACAAAAATAAGAAGGGAACAGGGCCTCATTCGGTGTTAAAACATAACTGCCATTCAGCCAGACTTTGGAAACAGACATATATCTTTGATGTTCAACAAAATGCTGGTAGAATGGAACAATATCTTGAATTTCAGCCTTAATATTTTTGTTCATATTCAGCCAATACTATTTAAAATATTTGATTGCCTCAGTAAAGTCATATCCAGGAACTATATTGGGGGAAAAAACCACCCAAGGCTAGATATGTAGGCTAAATAATAGGTCATGTTGTTTGTATTGCTTTTTTAAATTACATAGGACATATTGCAGAGCAATCAATAGCAACTAAACAATACAGGAAGAAAGAATTGGCAAAATATAATTTCATCAGCAAAGCAGATTAAATAGTATATTGGGGTTTGGTAGGTTGTCAGCTACTCCCTTTAGGAAGAGGTTGGGCTGGCAGCCATGAAGAAGAGGTCTTAAGAGGTCCTTCTGAGATCCGTATACCTGATAATTATTTTCCTGTCTCCAACCTCACTTCTCTAGGGAAGATTTCTGAAATCATCGTTGAAAAGGCAATTTTGGAGCACATTAATCCATTTTCAGTCAGAGTCAAGGCCTGGGGAAGGGATGGAGGTGGCAATGGTAGTTCTACAGTATGATAATCTTACCAAGTCCTGGATGGAGTTAGAGAATCCCTTGTTACCATAGAATCCTTCTGGGCTGTCTGTCAGGATTGGGGCTGGAGGTCCTCTTTTGCAATGGTTCCAGTTTATGGGTATGGAGAATGGTCCATTACTGCGTCTTTGTGGAGTGCTGCAATGTGTGATAGGCTGCTGATTTGATTCGGAGAGGAGAGTATTCAATACAAAAAAAAATACCTGAGTCCTGAGAAAGTAGGAAGCGCAAAGAAGAAATTGAAAACAACCGCACCTTGATTGTGTTAGTATAAATTAAAGCAGACAAAGGTGTTGGCAGGCTCACAATATTTTGTTAGTTGTCTCTTATTCCTCTGGAATTTACCCCCCCCCCCTATTAATCCAGCCTACTACATTCCATCACATCATAAGCTAATTTTAAGGATTTTTTCCCCCTTTAAATCCCAAGTTTTGTATAGGATGCTTGTTAAACTAGACACTCTTCTGCCTGAATTAACTGGAGTTGGGAAGAAAATTCAGAGAATTTAGAAATTTTTTTAAAAGCCAGATTGTAAAAGTGGTTGTTTAGAAGTAAGGAATGAAAAAGTAGAAAAGCTAAGGCAATATCTATTATCATAAGAGCTTAAACTTTGGAAAATCAGTATCAACCAGAATTTTTATTGTATTCATTGACACCATATTTGTCAAATAGATCAGAGGTCCCCAACCTTTTGAGCACCAGGAACTAGTTACGTGGAGAGAGGTTTTTCTGCAGACCAGAAGGGGCATGGTTTTATGTGCATCCCATGGATGGGGCTTTGCTTGTTTGTGTGGAATGGTTGCTGGCATGCCATGGCCCAGTATTGGTCCAAGGACCGGGGGTTGGGGACTCTTGAAATAGATGTAAGCTTTTATTAAGCAGCATGACTTTTTTTGTGCTAAATCATTGGCATACTGACCAAAAGGAAATTTAAGCATAATTCTTAGAAATAATTTGTGCATGCTATTTTAGAAAGTAAAAGGTAAAGTTTCCCCCGCACATGTGTGCTAGTCGTTTCCGACTCTAGGGGCTGGTGCTCATCTCCGTTTCAAAGCCGAAGAGCCAGCACTTGTCCGAGGACACCTCTGTGGTCATGTGGCCAGCATGACTAGATGCCAAAGGCGCACAGAACACTGTTACCTTCCCACTGTAGTGGTCCCTATTTTTCTACTTGCATTTTTACGTGCTTTCAAACTGCTAGGTTGGCAGAAGCTGGGACGAGTAACAGGCGCTCACTCTGTTACGCGGCACTCAGGATTCAACCCGCCAAACTGCCAAGCTTCTGATCGACAAGCTCAGTGTCCTAACCCACTGAGCCACTGCGTCCCTGCTATTTTAGAAACAGGATACTAAAATCTGTCCAATAAGTATTTTAAAAAAGCAAACTAATATCTTATGAAAACAGATCTATCTGTCAACTAAAATATCAGTGTTTAAGTAACCATTGATCCAAATATAAATTTAATGCCCAATGAAGCAATTTAATCTTATCTATATACTATTAAATTGCTTATGTCTGTTTGTTTTTAACTTTCAATTGGATGAAACAGTGCATCATAGAGCAACAATTTTTGAAAAAAAACATACCTCTAATGGTCTAACTTATAGAATATGTCCAAAATGACTCCTGTGGAAATTTGGAAATTTGGCAAAATTATATTTATTTATTAAACTTCTACACTGTCCATTTCATCTAAGTGACTCTGGGCAGTTTACAAAAGCATCTCAAAACAATGTAAACATCTGAATAAAAACACAGATTAAAAACAGAACAAGTTAAAATTTGCAAGTTAAAAGTAAAAATCAAAGTTAAAAATTCAGAAGGGTAAAAAGGTTAACATTAACGAGGCAATGGGAGTGCCCTCAAGCCACCAGCCATCTCCAGGATTTTACAAGCTGTCCTCAACTTACAACAGCTCATTTAGTGACCATTCAAAGTTACAACGGCAGTGAAAAAAGTGACTTATGATGATTTTTCACATGATTGTTGTAGCATCCCTGAGGCCATGCAATCAAAATTTGGATTCTTGGCAACTGGTTTCATATTTATGACAGCTGCAGTGACCCAGGATCATGTGATCAACTTTTGGGATTCTCTGACAAGTAAAATCAATGGGGAAGCCACATACACTGCTGGATGTGCTGGAATATTTAAAATCTTAGCTAAATAAGATATTTAAATAAATTATAAATTTAATTATAATTTATAATTATAAATACTGATAAATCATTTAGAGGAAAATATTTAAGCTGCTTTATGATTCAGCATCTTTTATTTCCATTACACTGATAAAGCATTTTTGGAATTCTTCTAGCAAAGACATTAGGAAGCACACAAAGTTATATGCTATTACAAAATTACCCCCCTCCTCTGGAGAATGGGTGATAATTCTAAGTTGTAAATAAATACCTGATTAACAGTTGAGTAAAATGGTTACAGGATCAAAGCCCCTTTGAAAGAAAGCATTGCAAGTGATCACAGGGGCTACTAATGTAAAATTGCCTCTGGAAGGACGTTTCTTACCTCCTCATACAATAGAACTTTTTTATTCTTTGATAAAGGACAAAATAAATGAAGTTTAAGGAACTATATTTGCAAGACACTAATGAAAAGTTTTTAGATAGTATAATACTGTGGAATGATATTTTTAATATTTGTTGTTCATATTTTTGTTATGGCTGCTGTGTACATTCTTCAAGGCTCCATAATCTTCTACACAAACATACATGAAATTCCTATTCCAATTTGTTTTCTCAGAATTTTGCAAATGGCAACATTGCACTGCACTGACTACTCTAATACATTGATTTGATGCAGACCATCAATTCAATGTAAATCTCTAAATAAAATTGTCGATATGAGTTGGAAAGTCAGTCCTACTGTATTTATGCAGTTAATCAACCAGATCTCCATGATCATCTGTTTAAGGGGGCTTGGTTTATCTTGATGACATTCTCATTTAATGTACTGGAAAGAAAGATTAATTCAGTCTCCCCCAGGTTTGGTGTTCTTTCAAGTGCGCTCCCACAGAGAGGGCCTCCTCAGGGTGCCGTCGGTCAAAGAGTGTCGACTGGCGGCCCCCAGGGGGAGGGCGTTCTCTGTGGGCGCGCCAGACCTTTGGAACCGTTTACCGGTGGAGCTCCGGATGGCTGCTGACCTTCGCTCCTTCCACCGTGACCTAAAAACTTACTTATTTGAAGAAGCTGGCCTGGTCTGATGAGTTTGGGATATTTCAATATTAATTTTATTAATTTTTATTGTAATTGGGCTACTTATTTAATTCTTTTTTAACATTTGTACATTGTATTTTATTGTATTTATTGCCCTGTACACTGCCCTGAGTCCTTCAGGAGAAGGGCGGTATAGAAATTAAATTATTATTATTATTATTATTATTATTATTATTATTATTATTATTATTATTATTATTATTATTATTATTATTATTATTATTATTATTATTATTATTATTATTATTTACACTGAGACTATGCAAAAGTGAAAGTTGTATTGGAATGATAGCCCCCTCACACCCATAAACAACTTCAAATCTTTCTGAGGTTTGCTAACTTTTACCACCAATTTATCCCCTCTTTCACAAAGATAGCCATGCCAATAATTTAATATTGAAAATGGGAATGGGGGGAGGGGGAGAAACCCCAACCTTGTCAGCCATTGCCTTGGTCCCTAGAATGTCAAGCTGCATTCGAGAAACTAAAAAGACTCTTTGCAGCCGAACCTGTTCTCAAACACCTTGATCCTGAAAAGTAATTCATCATTCAAGCTGATGTGAGTGATGTGGCTGTTGGCACTGTTCTCTTACAAAAAAAAATCACCAGGGGGAATTACAATCCTGCACTTACACTTCCTGGAAGCTAACTGAAATGGAGAGAAGGTGGGCTGCTTGGGAGAATGAGGCTTTTGCAGTACAATGGGCATTACTAATGTGGCATCATTTTTTGGAAGGGTGGGGAGATACCTTTTGAAATATGGACTGATCATAAAAACTTGAAACCCCCCACCCACCCACAGACAAATTATCCCCAAAACAGGTCTGGTGGGCTCAAAACTTCAACCATTTTAACTTCATCTTAAAGTATTTCCCAGGGGGTAAGAATTTTTTGGCTGATGCCTTGTCTAGAATGCTCCAGTTCAAAAGTCACTGGGAGGAATTAATCAACTCCATTATTCCCCTGTCACAATATGCTTCTCAAATAACAACTAGATTGCAAGCACAAGGACCATCTGCTGGTCCTGATGATTGCTTACTGAAGGAACTAAAGGAGCAATTAGAGACTGACACCTGGTTCAAAGACATCTATTTTAACCCTTAGGGGAGGGCTAGTCTGGAAAGGCTCTAAATTATACTTCTCAGATGGCCTCAGACTACAATGCCTTCAGTGGATTCATGGTGCAAAACAGGTGGGTGATTTTGGGTTCCTGAAAACATTGCATTCAGTGCAGAGGCAATTCTGGTAGCCATGGATGAAAAGAGACAGTAGGAGTTATGTGACAAGCTGTGCTACCTGCACTGCAATGAAAAGACATCCTGGGAAGCCCCCAGGATTTTTGCAACACATGGCTGACCCTTCCCAGCCTTGGGATGAAATAGCCCTGGACTTTATAGTGGAGTTGCCTGAGAGCAAGGGAAACATCGTAATATGGACTGTAATTGATCTATTTTCCAAACAAGCACATTTCATCGCTTGCTCAGGACTTCCCTCTACCCAGAAACTAGCCAAGATGTTTTTGAAAGACATGTATCAGCATCATGGAGCCACAAAGTGGATTATTTCTGACTGGGGGGTCCAGTTTACTGCAAAGTTCTGGAGGGAGTTCATTAAACTGATTGGTTCAACTCAGGGGCTTTTGTCATCTTTTCATCTGAGTACAAATGGAACCGCTGAAAAAGCTAACACAATGGTGGAACAGTACCTCAGATGCTATGTTAATTACCAGCAGACTAATTGGGCTGACCTCCTGCCTTTCACGGAGGTAGCCTACAACAATACTGTACACAGTAGCACTGGACTCACCCATTTTAAAATAATAGCATGTTTTGATTTTATGCCTATTCCTGAGTGCCCCCAGGAATTTCCTACTTCCCAGACTTTAGATCAATGGGCGACATCTTTCCAGGGGGTTTGGGTGAATGTGAAAAAAGCATTGACCAAGGCTACCAAGGTTTACAAGGAGCAGGCAGATAATTTGAGGACACTTTCCTCAAAAGCCATTTTATGTTGGGCAATTGGTTTATCTTTCAACAAAATATCTAAGGTTAAAGTTACTCAGCAGAAAATTGGGGTCAAAGTTCCTTGATTCTTTTCCTGTCACAAAACTCCTGTTACAATAGAATTGCAACTTCCTTGACTGTTGGGAAAAGTCCACCCTGCGTTTCATTGTAGTCTGTTGAAACCTATGTCTGAATCTTCTTTACTCTTCCAAAGAAGCCAGCAGATCCAGTAGTGGTAGAGGGGAGGCATATTATGAAATAAAATGAATTCTTGACTCTAGGTTGTACAAGGGGAAGTTACAATAACTCGTTCAGTGAAAAAGCTATTCATTGTCAGAAGCTATGTGTGTGAGTAGTACTTCCTTGATTGTTGGGAAAAGTCCACCCTGCATTTCATTGTAGTCTGTTGAAACCTATGTCTGAATCTTCTTTACTCTTCCAAAGAAGCCAGCAGATCCAGTAGTGGTAGAGGGGGAGGCACATTATGAAATAAAATGATTTTTTTATTCTAGGTTGTACAAGGGGAAGTTACAATAACTCGTTCAGTGGAAAAGCTATCCATTGTCAGAAGCTATGTGTGTGAAATGTACCAATGTGAAAGCAGACAGGTTAATAAAATTTTTTTATGATAAATATCCTGACAAGCCTTGAGGAAATACTTAACATGCTTTTTGTTTCCCATGCAGGAGACTCTTTCCTTTTGAGAGGGGCTGGCTGTCAACTCTACAATGAGCATGCATGCAGCCATTTTTTTTTTAAAAAAATACAAGTTTTATATATATTTTTTAATTTTACATCCAGATCTTTATGAAGCAATACAGTGTTTATGTAGTTAAAAGTAAACAATATCAAATAACAGAATCATTTGTAAATAGCTCAAATTCCATCAACAAAAATTTCCTCTCCAATTTCCTTAGTTATAATAACATAGACAAATTAATCAAATTAATACATTTCTAGTTGTAATACAATCAACTAAAACAATTTTCAAAGTATTTTCACTTGTACATATCCATGTCCTGTTCTTGAGTTTTACCTAATTGCAATAAGATGTTCTAAAATAGCCTATAATATATAAATGAAAACTTAGTTTTCGGGTAGCCCACATTTCCCCATTTTAATATATAGTAACTATCCTGTCCAAAATAGATACATTGTTCATTTCAATACATTCTTATTTTATACCAGTTTGTTCTGTTTAACATCTTAATAGTATAAATCGATTCTAATAAGTAGCTTTCTTTTCCCTTAGAAGTCTAAAAATTAAGTATAAATCAGTGTATATTTTTTAAAATTTCCCCTTAAGCCATAAAAAAGAGGGGGAAAAAAGTTAAGCTCTATCATTGCAACAAGTATATTCCATTTATCCTCTTAATATTTCATCAATTGTTAAAATAATATCTTTTATTATGTCATTGCAAAATCTATAATATAATTCAAAGTTATATTCTAATAAGTAATCTATTTCATTATATAATAATTTCCCAATCTAAAATGCATACATATTCTATTTATCCTCCTTACAGTTGATCTATAATTGACAAAGTATATTTTATTGTTTGTGGCTAATTTTCATTCCCTTAAAAATCTAAATTCTAAATATAAAATCTGTTTACCTCTTGTAACAGTTCCCCTTGGCCCATTAAAAGAGAATTTAAGCATTATTATTGCCAATCCCCACATTTACAACAACAACAAGCAATAAATCATTTTTTAAATCTAACTCTCTCTTTCTTCTTGTGCCAGGCAGGCCTCCATATCATTGCCTTTAACTTCTTAAATGTATCTCCCATTCTTCCTACACATGTTGTTTGAATCCAAGGAGACCATCCAATTATCAATTTTTGAAAGAAAATGACCCCTTTATAGTCATTAAATTTTCATTCTAATAAGTCCAATCTCCTTGTTTGGCGTAGTACAGTTGGCATTAATTCAATCTGATCTTCTTCTCCTTTCAAATCTATCTGGCTTAGATAAGAGGTCATGTCTAATGTTGTAATTATTGTTTGGTTGGTTAGAGTCTTAATGTACTGTATTTGAGGGTCTTTGGCATCCTCCATTTTAATATTGCTTTCTTCAGCTTCTGTTATTTGTTGGATTGTAGGTTTTATAGTTGAAATCAAAGTTTGGGCATCAAGGCTCTCAGTAGATTGTAGTTGCTGGGTTTTAAAGTCCCCTATTTTGTTGTTGATTTCCTCATCCTGTGTTAGATTTTGAGTTGTCAGTTCATCAGTTGAAGTCAGAGTCTCATTAGGTAAGTTTATGCTGTCAGATTTGTCTTTAAGTTTAGCTTTTATTTCTGCAGTCATTGCCAAAATTGTATCAAGAATGAGTTTATAGTCAAGTGGTGGGATGTATTCTTCCATTTCTTTTGCAGATAAGCCTTTAGTGGGGGCTAATTTAAGAAAAGCCAGTAAATGTCCACCTTGACTATTCCTAAAAGTTGTTTTCAATGCCAGGTGTTCCCAATTTTTATCTTTAAAGATAGTGTCAAGGGCAACTCTATTACAGCCAGATCTCAGAGTAAAAAAAAAAAAAGGTTTACTTGCTATACCAGGTTTTGCCACAAGATGTCCTCACTTGCATATAGAATCCTTTTTAGTTATCCAAAAATTTCAAAAATCCAAAATAAAATAGCTTAATTAATTCTTCTGAGGCTTTAAAGTTGTAAATCCCCAGGTAGGCAGCCACTGATTTTTTGAAAAGGGGGGAGAATTTTCTAAGAAAGTCCCACGGGAAAGAGATTAGGGAAGTAAGAAGGGTAAGATCTCACCCAAATCCTCCAGATGCTTCATTGTGTTTAGATGGTGCTGTGGCTTTCGGCAGGGAACGGCTTAGTGATCGGCTATGTTAATGGCTGATCTCTTCTTCTTTGGGCCAGAGGAGAACTCCGGATCAACGGAGGGCTGCCACCCTTCCGTGATCTCAGGGAGCTGGCCTCCTCGTGGTGGTCACCCCTCCAGGGCGACTTTTAACCCTTTGCAGGGTCTTCCAAAGGAGTAAGACCGGATGGCAGTGGGAGAGATTCTCCCAGCACGTCCGTCAATGTTGCGTGTGCAAACCGGAAGCCAACTGTAGCCATTTTTTTCTCATTCTAAGTTGCCACATAGAATGGAGGGGGATTGCCCAGGTGCTTCATAAGTCAAAATAGTCTTCTGTCCCATGGGAACCAAGGTCATCTGCTGCTCCAATGGCTAGGGAGTGGGTGCTGTATAAAAGCCTTCCAAGAAGTATAAGTATATTGGAGAATGTAGTTGCTTGCATATTTTTATGGGTGGGACCTTTAACTTTGTAATTGGGTAATTGTTACTTGTGCATTCAGACTTTGTTTCATTTTTTACCATGCTGATATTTTGTAAGTAATAAACATGTTCTTTGAGGACTTTCAAGCCTCAGAGTTCATCTCTGTCTGTCAGAACCATGACATACAGTATATCTTGATGGGTCCTTAGTGATGTCTGAGCTTGCTTGTTTTCTTGCAGATGTTTCATTACCCAAACTAGGTAACATCATCAGTGCTAGTAAAGAGTGCTGTCAACTTATATTCTAGTGGCTTACCTGTCAGTGTCGGTGGGGGTGTCAGTTTATGTCGATTTATTTATATCATCTTATATCCTCATATAAAGGTATTTCATATCAATCTAAATCTACTGCATATCTATTTCATCTATATCAGGGGTGTCAAACTGCCAGTCTGTGGGCTGGATGCATCATCTGGAAGCCATGCCCACCCCATTGCTAGCAATGGCAAAATAGTCCCGATATGTCTTGCGACGTCACGTGACGTTGCGAGTTTGACATATCTGATCTATATCATTTATCTATATCATCTTAAGATGACTCAACAGAAATTTTATTGGAGGATTCATATTTGTAAATTTGTCTTCTAATTTTTCTAAACAGTTCTAGAAGAGGTGAGAAAGGGAAGAAACTGAGATTATTCTTACTTACTTTACCCTTGCACATTCCTACCCAGTCTATGCAGACATGACTATATACTAATGATATGAAAATTATCCTCCATTGATTAGGAGAGGTGAATATTGCTTGAAACAAAATTACTTGATTACAGATTGTGTAAGGACTAACCACAAGTGAACCATCATCTGGCATTTGCACCTCCTTCCTGCCTTTATGTGAAAGAAGTTACATATTTGATGGAAATATCTAATCTGAAACATAGGAGTTGATATTGATGTATATGATTAGTGCTATGTTTGCTCTAGAAATGTTATTTTTTATGTTTTATTCTGAAAATATTTTACATACATTAAATCTTCTATGTTTTTATTTTGTTTTTATCCATTCCATTTTTATCTCTATGAACCTGTGGTGGTATGTAGAGAACTCATTCTTCTACCTTTTACCCAACACATGATAAAGTACATAGGTTGGAGTAATTTAGGAAAGTAGAGAGGAATATATTTCACTTAGAGACTTCAGCTCTTCTATTGCCTGAATCAGAAATTCTCAATGGTTTCCGTTTTGGTAAAAATAAACTAAAAGATAATAAGCTATCCTGTGGATCACCCAGCCTATTGGGCCAACACTGTCTTCAGGCACAAAAGAAAAATGTTCCAATATTAAATAGCATATTTCATCACATCTTTATGCTTCCCAGGAGTTGGCTGTTATACCTTTTATTATGATACAAATGAATAAGTTATTTTGTCAGTTGAACCCCTCTGATTATTTCATTGTGTTCTTCAAGATTAAAACTAAAAAAGGACAGGGAAGGCAAACAAAATAACCACAAATTATCAAGATTCTGATATAACAATAAATTATATAAGATAGAACTGTAAAGTTTATTAGTAATTGTGGCTGGATCCCAGCTGGGAAGCATCCAGTTTATCTTAGTTTGCCACATAGGGCTTCATTTAAATATCTATGCATAATTTGACAACTGAAAGGTTTCAGCCAGCTGTTTGCAGAGAGAGATATTTTCCCCCCTGCTACTTCAAGAATCCAGATAGATTATCTTCACTGGAGTTGGAGAGAAGCTAGAGAAGATGTTAATTTTTTCCTCTTCTCCTGATAACTGTTATAATTATCTCAGAACCTGCCATTTAAACCTTCAGTTCTCACATCCTGAGACACAATTCTTTAAGTGTCATTGAGCCACCAGAGAGATGTGTTATTATGGGTTGCTTTGCCTCCTAATCATCATGAAATTAGAGGAAGCGTCTTTAAGTTGTTCTAATATACAACTTGGAATGAAGAGGGAGCAACAACATGGATTTTTTAAATTATTAATGTTAAATATGCATGAAAATTTTCTTTCAGATATTGAAGAGCAATAAAAAGTGATTGTCATTCTGTTACATTCTGGTTTGATGAGACTAATGCAGTGAAGTTGGGATTTATACCAATTTTGTTTAGGGAAATAATAATTACTGTTTTATTACATTGTATATGTTGCATATGGAGGTCTATTCCCTGGACAATAAAATGCTATTATTACATTAGAAAATGCCTCTTATTGACCGGTATGAGTTCCTATGCTGCTATTAATTAATGTGGCATAGACATCATATTGGATCATTTTAGTTAAAAAAAACCTATAGGGTAGTTGGTTAATCAGAAATATTGTGTAGTTCTTCCATTGGAAAGAAAAGCAGATATACATATCTATGCATAATGTTACATGTAATCAACGTAGAACATATAAAAATCATTATAATAGATTGTTTCCCTTTGTTATTCCTGAATTCATTTCATTTCACTTTCTCTTTTGTTCCTTGTATCATATTTGTGTAACCAGAATGAAAATCTAAGACTGACTTATTATTTCTAATTGTAACATAAGTTCCTGTTACAGATTTTTGGAGTTCCCCATTTCATTGCTATTGTGAAGTATTTTCTGGTTTAATTCATGTGTTGTCATTTGTTGTTTCTCATAGCTCATTTTTTTGATTGATCTATTTTAAAAGTATTTCCAGAGACTTTGTGGAAGCTCAACTGCAATTTCTGACCCTCATCTATATTTGTCATTCATATTCAGTGGTGATGCTCATGAGTCACTTCATTTCTCTCAACCAAACAACCTTTCATTCTTCACAGTTTTATCTATCCAATTTATCAACACATGTATTTTCTTGCCATTCAGGCTGATCTTCCTAGAGTCAAATGTTGTTTTTCTAGTTTGAGGATAAGTAGTTTGCCACTTTGATTTAAAAAATTACTGTTTGTCAAATTTAATCACAGTCCTGTCATTTGATTGAGTGCCCTAACTTCTTTTTTATTCTTTTATTTCCCTGATGTTGCCTCCATATTCAGTTAAGGCATCACACTAAGAAGAATATTTGACAGGTTGATTCACGTACTGATCATTAACCACATTGATTATTTTTATGTCAGCTTAGAAATGCCCTGAGATATTTCTTTTAAGGATTACATTTATATCATTTTACTGTATTACTCCTTCATTTGTTTTGATGCAATTGATTTTGCATCCTATTCCTGGTGACAAGAAAAGAATTAGATGCTGGGCCTGAAAAAGGATGG
The DNA here is from genome assembly GCF_964194415.1 of Vipera berus. NCBI lineage: Eukaryota > Metazoa > Chordata > Lepidosauria > Squamata > Viperidae > Vipera > Vipera berus. The sequence continues at coordinate 260,199,104 of NC_138202.1, read as the reverse complement.
TTTTTAGATAGCATCTGGAAAAAGTGAACAGGGGAATGAAAGAAGTAACTTCAGCAGATCCTAAGATGCCAGTTTATAATGACCAGCTCAAAAGCTTGAGCATAAAAAATGTCTTCCATGTTTATAAGACTTTTCTACATGAATAAAAGTTAGAGACAGCAGAAAGAGTGAAGTGAATGATATCAATTTCACCTCCTCTGCAGTCCTTTCACTGATATGATTGGTATTCCAGGGCAATTGTTCAGGGCATGTTATAGAATATAATAAATATAACCTTTTCTAACTAGTGTTGAGAGGGAACTCATTATCTAGGCCAATGGGAACCTGGCCATAGAAATACTGAAATCAGAGCTTTTGAATAGTTACTTTAAAGTACAAAAGGGTTTTGTTGGATTAACCCAAGACCTATGACAGCCTTCTCCAGTCTGGATGTACTCCTAATATATTGATTTAAACAACAAGAGTTTCTTAGCCAGTATGGTCATTCCAAAGAATTCTAGTGAGTCATTTTAAAATCTGTTTCTGTTTTCTAACTATCCATTCAGTATTTTTGTCACCTGTAAATATGATGAGGATTTCCTCAATTATTCTAATCAATAATAAACTTGTTAATGAGCATCAGGCCCAAGTCTGAACCCCAGGGCCCCTGTTACCTCTTTTGCATTTGATGGGGAATCCCCGATAGATATTCGTGGAGTAGTTTTCAAGATAATGTGTGCCCTTCTCCAGCATCTCTTACTTCACACATTATCTGGTATAAAATAAAAAATTTTAAAGATTCGTCCAGAAAATCAGTCTCTTCAGCACCTTAGGAAACAATTCATCTAGCCTGGAGACATGGAACAGAACTGAACAGAACAGAACAGAACAGAACAGAATAGAATAGAATTGGAAGGTACCTTGGAGGTCTTCTAGTCCAGCCCACTGCTCAAGCAGGAGAACCTATACCATTTCAAACAAGTGACTGTCCAGTCTCTTCTTAAAAACCTCCAGTGATGGAGCACCCATGATTTCTGAAGGCAAGCTGTTCCACTGGTTAATTTTTGTCACTGTTAGGAAGTTTTTCCTTAATTCCAGGTTGTTTCTCTCTTTGGTCAGTTTCCAACCATTGTTTCTTGTCCTGCCCTCTGCTGCTTTGGAGAATAGTTTGACCCCCTCTTCTTTGTGGCAGCCCCTCATATACTAGAATACTGCTATCATGTCACCCATGTTTCTTTTTTTCTTTAGACCAGCCAAACCCAAGTCCTGCAGCCATTTCCTTATATGTTTTAGTCTCCAGGCCTTTGATCATTTTAGTTGCTCTTCTCTGACCTTTTTCCAAAGTTTCAACATCTTTTTTGTAGTATGGTGACCAAAATTGTACTAATACTCTGTGTGATCTTGATTCTATGCCTCTGTTTATACAACCCGGGATTGTATTAGCTTTTTTGGCTGCTACTGCACACTGCTGGCTCATAGTCAAGTGTCTACTAGGACTACAAGGTCCCTCTCACAGTTACTGTTTTTGAGTCAGGTCTTGCCTAATCTGTACTTATACCTTTGATTTTTTCTGCCTAAATGTAATACTTTGCTTTTCTCCACATTAAAATTCATTTTGTTGGATAGGGCCCATTGTTCAAGTTTGTCAAGATCTTTTTGGATCGTGAGCTTGTCTTCTGGGGTGTTGGCTACTCCTGCCATTATAGTGTCAAATTCAGTGAGTTCATCAAGAGGATGAAGATGGACAGATAGACGAGAATGGTACAGGAGGAGATCAAGCTGCAACTCTTTTGGATGATCCTAGAGAACAGAGGGTGACGCGTGCTGCCTTAAAACGCTCAAAAAAGATAAAAAAATAAGACCAGTAGAAATCTATGGAACTTCCACAACATACTTACAGTCAAGTGGTAGTTGTGTTTCTAAGAGTTTTGGGATGATATGTATGGTAACAGAATTTTCAATTTGGAATTAATGGACAATTTACTACAGAGGAAGAGGTAGAAAGTTTTATGGGTTAATGTGGGTTAATTTGTGTAAGAACTATCTATTATAGCCTATTTTGGCTAGAGAGGTTAATAGGGATAGGTGCTTGTGATGTGTAAATGAGAATTTGTTTAGGAAATAGTGAATTGTGGAAGAACATAGATGGGAATGACGCTAGTTTTCTTTTATTTTAGTTCTTTATACATATTTAGTATTATTAAGGATTGGTTTACTCTATATAAGCTAGAGAGTGATGGATTTTAGAGTTTATAATTGTTAGTATATGATTGTTTATGATTGCTTTTTAGATATATACCTTGTATTTTGCTCTGGGAAGTCGGGGGGGGGAGGGGGGGAGGAGGGGAAGTAGGGGGGGGAGGCAGGGGAGGGAGGAGGGAGAGGGGGAGGGGGGGAGATAGGGGGGAGGTAGGGAGGGGAGGAGGGAGGGGGAAGGGGGGTTTTTTAAAGGAAAACTGTATCTTAAAACTTTTCAATAAAAAAAAAAAATTCAGTGAGTTCCCCTTCTATTCCCTCATCTAAGTCATTTATTTTTTTGCAGTCATGTTTCTATCAATCTCAAATTTTAATACTGTCTCTTCATTCTGCTTTTACTAATTGCCTGTGAAACACATACCATCTTATTGGGCAAGACTGAAACAAAAGAGAACTGACTAACTCTGCCTCTCCATTACTTTCTTTTCTCTTTTCACTATCTTCCTACCTTCCTACCTTTTAGTTTGTATGAAAAACATATTCCAAGCCTTAGTTTTCCTGGCACAATTTTTCAAATCCAGACAAGCTGTATACAATCTTTTCTGACCACTGGGTCCACCTTCTGGCTAATACATCAGTTCTTTCTGATGTTCAGATTTTCACTTAACTTTTTTATTTTGTGGGTTTTTTCCCCTGTCTTCAAATATTTGTCATCATTGGAAAATTGGAATTGTATTTTAATCACAATCATAATCATAATCATAATAGTAAAGTTGGAAGGGACCTTGGAGGTCATCTAGTCCAACCGCCTGCTCAGGCAGGAAACCCTATACCATTTCAGACAAATGGCTGTCCAGTCTCTTCTTAAAAACTTCCAGTGTTGGAGTATTCACAGCTTCTGGAGGCAAGTTGTTCCACTGGTTAATTGTTCTAACTGTCAGGAAGTTTCTCCTTAGTTCTAGGTTCCTTCTCTCCTTGATTAGTTTCTTGTCCTGCCTTTGGGCGCTTTGGAGAACAGCTTGACTCCCTCTTCTTTGTGGCAGCCTCTGAGATATTGGAACACTGCTATCATGTCACCCCTAGTCCTTCTCTTCATTAAACTAGACATACCCAATTCCAGCAGCCGTTCCTTATATGTTTTAGCCTCCAGTCCCCTAATCATCTTTATTGCTCTTCTCTGTACTCTTTCCAGAGTCTCGACATCTTTTTTACATCGTGGTGACCAAAACTGTATGTAGTATTCCAAGTGTGGCCTTACCAAGGCATTGCAAAGTGGTATTAATATTTCACGTGATCTTGATTCTATCCCTCTGTTAATGCAGCCTAGCACTGTGTTGGCTTTTTTGGCAGCTGCAGCACACTGCTGGCTCATATTTAAGTGATTGTCCACTAGGACTCCAAGATCCCTCTCGCAGTTACTACTATTGAGCAAGGTACCCCCTATACTATGCCTGTACATTTGGTTTTTCTTGCCTAAATGTAGAATCTTACTTTTTTCACCATTGAATTTCATTTTGTTAGATAGCACCCAGTGTTCAAGTCTGTCCAGATCCTCCTGTATCTTAAGCCTTTCTTCTGGAGTGTTGGCTTATTTTGGTTTTGTTCCTTTAATATTTAGTAGCATTGTGCCTTAAAAACCAAAAATTCTTGATTTTTAAGAACTTCTGCCTATTATAGATACATTTCTTTGTCCAGCCATGAAAACATCGCTTTTTAAAATTTCTTTCTTTTTCTAATCTAGATGGATTTGACAGATTCTTATACAGGATTTGGAACTTGTAATAGCTGATTGATGAGCTTGTTGAGTATAAAGTACAGTGTAAGGCATACGGAGTACATTTGAAAAATCTAATTTCTTCATAGATAGCTGTAAGAATATTTCTCTCTATATAGTTCCAAGGGCCTGAAGTTACACAAGTGGGTAATATTTTTCATCCTTGCTGCATACCAAGCTGCAATAGATAATATTGCCAACATATCTAAATGATGTATTTAGATAACAAAATGCCTGCTATCTCTAATTTACAGATTCATTTCAATTCCATCCCAAATGACTCATAAGTGTTCAATATTAATGCATAGTTGTCCACATTTCTTGTGACTTCTGCTATTTTCATCACCTCTGGTTGCAATTCGGATAATTGTTCCTAATATTTTATATTAGAGTTGATCAAATTTTAACATAGTGCATCCTAAATGGAATATTAATTGCAACAGAAAGGAGGTGATAGTATCAAAGGACATTAAGATTTTTTATGCCATTTTAAAAAAAAATATTTGCCCATTCTCTGGACAAAGTAGATCAAAACAACACTGAGAATCAAGGGAACGTTCTAGTTTCGGGGGTGAATTTAGCTCTATAGATCAAATACAAATGGTTCAGCAAATTAGCAGACTTTGCTATTAACACTAGAAGACACATTGCCTAGACTTCATCACTTTGAATTTGTGTGTGTGTGTGTGTGTGATTCAGTGAAATCCAGTGCTATATTCAAAGCCTTAAAGCAGGGGTGTCAAACTGCTGGCCCGTGGGCCAGTTGCTTTATATGGAGGCCGCACCCACCCCAATTCCAGCAATGCAAAAAAAGTTGCAATATGTCACAACACATCATGTGCCTTAAAGAGATAAAGTTTGGAAGAACGTACATCAACCTCCTAAAATGAATATATAGTATAATACTGTAGCTATCGGTCACATAAATCGGTCACCTGGCTTGCATTACGGAGACCTGGTTGGGCCCAGAGGGTGGCATGCCTCTGGTTGATCTCTGCCCACCAGACTTCCGAATGCTTCACCGACCTCGGGCTCAGGGTAGGGGCGGGGGAGTGGCAGTAGTTATAAGAAAGACTCTTTGTCCTCAGGAGGCCACCATCGTCCAAATAGCCGGATGTGAATCCCTCCTCCTAAAATGTGGCCCTAGGTCACAGCTAGGCTTACTGCTGATATACATTCCGCCTAGTCGCACAGCAACGGCAATGCCTGTGCTTCTCGATATCCTCTCGGGGCTGGTGGTTCAATTCCCCAAGTTTATAGTTTTGGGTGATTTCAATCTACCATCCCTAGGAGGATCATCTGAGTTAGCCCGAGAGTTCATGGCTTCCATGACGGCCATGGACCTGATACAAGTAATTCGGGGCCCGACTCATGTAGGAGGCCACACGTTTGATTTGGTTTTTCTATCTAGACAGTGGTTAGATGATCTTGGTGGGGGTTCCCCAATTATTACACCCCTGTCATGGACCGATCATCATCTCCTGAGACTGGTCTTCTACTATGACACCCCTCGTTGTGGAGTTGTGGAACCATCAAGATGGTTCCGTCCCAGGCGCTTAATGGACCCTGAGAAGTTCCAGGCAGCACTGGGGTCTCCACCTGCCTCCTTTGCTCACACCTCGGTTGATGCCTTAGTGGAAGCCTGGGAAAAGGCTGCCACGGATGCACTTAACCGAGTTGTTCCCTTGCGGCCTCTGACCCAATGCAGATCCCAGTTCGCTCCATGGTTTTCCATGGAGCTCTGGAAGATGAAGCGTCAGAGATGGGGCCTAAAAAGCCATTGGAGATCCACCCGATCTGAATCCGACCGATCACAACTAAGATCCTTTACTAGATCTTATCTTGCAGCAATGAGGATGGCGAGATCCAAATACTTCGCTACACTCATTGCATCGGCAGATAACCGCCTGGCCACCTTGTTTAGGATAACTCGCTCCCTTCTTAATCAAGAGGTGAGGGAGGATCCCTTACAGGGTCGTGCCGAGGAGTTTTGCCAACATCTGTCGGACAAAATCACTTGGATTCGGACCGGCTTAGACTCCGACTGGGCAGAGTCTAACGATCAGAACATGGGTGATCTAGCTGTGACTAGGGGGGCCTTTGCCCAGGTTCGCCTGGTGCGCCAGTTGCGGCCCTATCTAGACCGGGATGCCTTGCGCACAGTCACTCATGCGCTCGTGACCTCTCGTCTAGACTACTGTAATGCTCTCTACATGGGGCTGCCCTTGAGGTCCACCCGGAGACTCCAGCTGGTGCAGAATGCAGCCGCGCGAGTCGTCTTGGGAGTTTCCCGATACTCCCATGTTACACCTCTGCTCCGCGAGCTGCATTGGCTACCGGTTGCTCTCCGGGTGAGGTTCAAGGTGTTAGTTATGACGTACAAAGCCCTTCATGGCATGGGTCCGGATTACCTACGGCAACACCTGCGACCGGCGTCAACGTCCCTCCGTCCAGTGCGCTCCCACAGAGAGGGCCTCCTCAGGGTGCAACGAATCAAAGAATGCCGATTGGTGACCCCCAGGGGGAGAGTGTTCTCTGTGGGCGCGCCAGACCTTTGGAACAGCTTACCGGTTGAGCTCCGGACGGCCCCCGACCTTCGCTCCTTCCGGCGCGATCTTAAAACATTCTTTTTCGAACAAGCTGGCCTGGTCTGACAGGATGGGGTTGGGTTTTTAAAATTAGTTCTTAACTCAATATGTATTGATTTTATGGGCATGATGTTTAATTGGTTTTTAATGGTTTTTTAATTTTTGTATCTGATTTTTATTGTGTATTGCCCTGTTCACCGCCCTGAGTCCTTCGGGAGAAGGGCGGTATAGAAATCAAATTATTAAATTAAATTAAATTAAATATGGTACGAGTTCGACCCTGTGACCCCAAAGGAAGTGGACAGAATTATGAGGAAGCTGAGCTCCACCACTTGTTTATTAGATCCGTGCCCTTCTTGGCTGGTTTATTCAGCTCGAGAGGGAACACGAATCTGGCTCCAGGCGGTGATATCCGCCTCCCTGAGTGAGGGTTGTTTCCCCTCCGTCTTGAAAGAAGCAGTGGTGAGACCCCTCCTCAAGAAACCTACCTTGGACCCAACTATATTAAACAACTTTCGTCCGGTCTCCAACCTTCACTTTCTTGCTAAGGTTGTTGAGAGTGTGGTGGCACATCAGCTCCCTTTGGTTCTGGAGGAAACTGACTATCTGGACCCGTACCAATCGGGTTTCAGGCCCGGACACAGCACAGAGACGGCATTAGTCGCACTAATAAATGATCTCTGGAGAGCTCGGGACAGAGGCTGTTCCTCTGTCCTAGTTCTTCTAGATCTCTCAGTGGCTTTTGATACCATTGACCATGATATCTTGCTGCAGCGTCTCAGGGGATTGGGAGTGGGAGGCACGGTTCTCCAGTGGTTGTCCTCCTATCTCATGGGACGTTCGCAGTCGGTATTAACAGGAAGGCAGAGATCGAGCTTGAGGCCTCTCACTTGTGGAGTCCCTCAAGGATCGGTCCTCTCACCTCTCCTATTCAACATCTACATGAAATCGCTAGGTGAGATCATTCGTGGTTTTGGAGTCGGGTATCACCAGTATGCTGATGATACCCAGCTTTTTATTTCGACCCCAAACCACCTCAGTGATGCCCTTGATGTGATGTCCCGTTGCCTGGAAGCAGTTCGGGTATGGATGGGGAAGAACAGGCTTCAACTCAACCCTGACAAGACTGAGTGGCTGTACGTACTGGCATCTCGGGATATTCAGAACATTCCATCTCTTTCTATAGGGGGTGAGTTATTACCCCCCACAGATAGGGCTCGCAACTTGGGAGTCCTCCTAGATTCACAGCTTTCCTTGGAAGACCACATAACAGTTGTGACTAGGGGAGCCTTTGCCCAGGTTCGCCTGGTGCGCCAATTACGGCCCTATCTAGACCGAGATGCCCTATGTACGGTCACTCATGCACTTGTGACCTCTCGTTTAGACTACTGCAATGCTCTTTACATGGGGCTGCCCTTGAGGACCACTCGGAGGCTCCAACTGGTACAGAATGCAGCCGCGAGAGTTGTGTTGGGAGTCTCCTGATACTCCCATGTTACACCTCTACTCCGTGAGCTGCATTGGCTCCCAGTTGTCCTCCGGGTAAGATTCAAGGTGCTGGTAATGGTTTTCAAAGCCCTACATGGCATGGGTCCGGAGTACCTTAGGAATCACCTGCTGCCAGCGTCAATGTCCCTCCGTCCAGTGCGCTCCCACAGAGAGGGCCTCCTAAGGGTTCCGCCGTTCGGAGAATGCCATCTGGTGGCTCCCAGAGGGAGTGCGTTCTCTGTGGGCGCGCCTGACCTATGGAACCGTTTACCGGTTGAGCTCCGGATGGCTCCCGACCTTCGCTCCTTCCGACGCAACCTAAAAACATATCTGTTTGAGCAATCCGGTCTGGTCTGACGGGTTCTGTTGTAATTATTGTTTTAAGGTAACTATCTTCTGCATTTGGGCAAAATTAGGGTTTAATTTGTTTTCAATATCTGTATTTGTGCATTCTGTTATTTATGTCACTATTAACCGCCCTGAGTCCTTAGGGAGAAGGGCGGTATACAAATCAAATAAATAAATAAATAAATAAATAAATAAATAAATAAATAAATAAATAAATAAATAAATAAATAAATAAATAAATAAATAAATAAATAAATAAATAAATAAACTGCCACTATCAGTATAGAAAAGGGAGTTTCACAAGGTGGTCTAATTTCTTTAAAACCATTCTAAGGAAGAGAAGAAATGGGAATAAAGGTAGGCATATCTTTTGCTAGTGGCACTGCCCTTTTCTTCAAATGCTGAAAACCTTCAAAAGGGAATGAAAGATAGCAGCAAGCTAACAGAGTTGAAAATAAATTTGAAGAGCCCTCAAGTCATGAATCAACAATTACTCCCAACATTTACCAATGAAGATTAAAAATCATGAACTGGAGAAGGTCAACAGCCACAGTAATCTTGGTCAAAAGATTACAGTGGAGGCTAACTTCAACATCATAAAAAAGAGAAATTATGTACTGGACTTAACTGAGAAAACATCCGGATTATGCTATTCTATGTACATAATAGGGAAAATTGTTTATTCGCTGTGTACTACCTCTGTTGATGTATGGTTCCAAAATACAGAAGTTGAAAGCTACACGCAAAAAAGGGGGGAACAGGAAATGCTCAGTATAACACATGACTTCTCCCCCTTCCCCCATGTATGGGTTTGCCAACACATGATTTGGGCTGATAGTGATGATAAATGTAATATTCTCTTTCAATACTTTGTCTTACATTTGGAAACTGTGGAAGAAACCCATACAGCATTTTAAAGAAAATTTAAGAAATATTTCTAACTAATTTAATTTTGAAGAATTAATCCTGGGATTTCTAAGAACTTAGTCAATACTTTCAGTTGGAAGGTCAGGAACATCTGCAGAAGTCTTGGGCCCTTTGTTAAGGAATTTGTTGTGCAGAGGTCTCCTTGTGCTACCAAAGAGTTGCACAGACAAGGAAGGGTACTGAGAGAAGCAAGAGTCACACAGTAAACACAAGAGTACACTGAGTTGTAAAAGCAAAAAGTAGTTTACTTTAAGGTGGTGTAAAAACAAAAATGCACAGTCAAAAATAAACAGTCCAAGTAGCAATCCAAAATACAAAGTCTTCTTACCAGTCCAGAGGTCAATACACAGTTCAGGTAACAGAGCAAAAACAGTAATAGTAGACAGCAGTGAATTCAGAGAGAGAGAAGCTATGTTACTAGCTCCCTCTTATGGCCATGAGAACACTTACACACCCATTGGCCAATTAACATCTTAAAGACATAACATCTTGGTTAATATATTTTCAACCCAACATTGTAGGTTAACACCATATGCCTAACACCCTTCATCCATTGGAACTCTCCTATTTTGCTAATTTTGGGTGGAATTAAACCAGAATAGGTGACAGAGAAACTCTAAATCATGCCATAATGTTAATTTCTATTTTAATTTAACTGACAGTTCTCCTGACAGAATCTACACAAGTTTCTATGGAGTGTGGGTATTCCTCCCAGGATCTTATAGGATTGACTGAGTATTTGTAGGTTGATTAATGTTCTGTCCAATTTTTCATAATTAAAAGCAATGCCAAATTGTACTAAATATGTTATGGAATAAACATAGTGGCAGAATTCACTCATCCAATTTTTTGTGAAACCTGCAGTGCAGAACTAACATATTATTTAAAGCTAAGTCTGGTCCTGGACATAAGAAAGGCTAGGTCTGGACCAGTGTAGGCACTCAAAGTGGTATAGTCTCAGCTGAGAGTGCTAATGCTTAATTATTAGCTCGGAGAGTCCCGGTGACACTTTGCCCAAGATTGGTACTAATTATTACTTTCTCCAAAACTGGAAAAGTGTCTAAACTGGGCTTATAGCTAGAGCTGGACACTGAGATTTGCAATGATAGACGTGTAGGGATTTCATGGGCAGGGGGGGGCAAACCATTGTAAAACCATTTCTGAGTTCAAGAAAATATTTGAAAACTTCTATCTTAAATATTTAAGATCTCTCTCTCTCCCTTCCTCCCTCCCTCCACATCAGGTGCAAAGGCATTCCAAAGTGTGAGTTTGTATGTCTGAATGCACCTGTGTATGTGTGCTATAAAAGGTTGCTTTGATGTCCATGACTTTCAATCTCTCATGTGTGGGGTCCTTAAGCAACCTTGTCTTGTCTGATTACATAAGCCCAGCAGATTGCACTTAAAGGAAAATGGTCCCCAAATTCAGTTGGCAAACTCACAATCCTATGATGTCCCCAGTTTCCAGAGATTATATTAACTAGTTATAAAGGAGGATCTTGACAAGTCTTCTGCTGCAATCCACTCAAGAACTTTCCATTTATTCTTGTCCTGTAACCTGCATTTTTGAATGAAGCTTTAGTCTATAATAGGACTTTTCCTATACCCCACACCTGCTAAGTTTGCTCAGGCATTATTGCTGATGGACTTGGGTATTTTTGTTTTCCTTTCTGTATCCGTTCCAGTAAGGAAAATATTGAATTCATACTAAAGTAATTTTGAAATATTTGCAATAGCTTAGAAAAAAATATAATTATGGATGAATTTCCCCATTAATTCTGAATTTAGTGGAGTGAATTTTATCTCATAAGGTCCAGTTGGATGATTCATGGATCATTCACTACTGGTTTAACTGACCTAGACAATGTGCTCCTAAATAATTGCAATTAAATTGTCAGCTGATTCTTTTATGCATTTATGAGGTACTGCATATACTGAGCATTTTCCTGACCATAACTCAGTTTTGATGAATTCAATGGGAACATTAATAGCCTTTAAAATAAAAATGTGAAATTAACACTAATGTACTTTTAAGATTACGACTGAAGATTCATAGTCATAGAAATCATTATATTATCATAATGGGTGACTTAGTAAAAGTCAAAAGGAAATTGAAGAGATACATAGATTAGCCTGAAAGATGCAATGTGGAATCTATTTGCATTTATTAGTATATGTCAAGATCCAGCCCTAGCAGATTCAAGAATATTGTAATTATAACCAGCCAAACACCCAAAGCACAACATTTGACAGGGCCAATTGAAATTACCTTTTAAGAGATGTGATTTAGCACTAATGACAGAAATGCAGAAATTACCAAAGGAGCTGATAAATAGTTCATATATAGGCTTTATAAAATGTAGAGTGCCCTCAGAGTTTAGCTCAGCTTCTGCTGGTTTTGTGGAGATATCCCTGTCATTTTCATGGCATCAATCCATGGTTGTCTTCTGTGGGTTTTTTTTTTAAAATTTCTCAGCTCAACTGGAATTTCCTGGGAATCTCCCTTCAAAGTATAAACCAGTATTAATATTAATTTTCATATTGGCCAATGTGGGCTGTCATATGACTCTCTTGCAGGAAAAAAATAGAATCTTGAAGAAAAAGAAATACAGTTTATAAACTTTGGTGGACAGTGTTAAGTTTTTGTTTCTTGCAGGCATTAACCGAGATGAAGTGTTCAAACAGCAACAAGTTTATTCAGAGTCAGAACAGAACAGAAGCAAGCTAATAGCTGCTGTGCAGCTATTTATACAGTTGGCCTCTAGGCGGCGACCAATAGATTTAAAGTAGCAGTTTCCCGCCCTAAACCTACTTAACAGACTGGAGACAGCAAGTCTAGCTCAGCCAGCAACCATTACATAATATATAAAAGTAGGTCAGCCATTAAGCAAGCAGTTAGACATAAAGCAAATGATTTAAGCAGATAAGGCCAATACATTACACCCCTTCCCCCTGGATAGCACAAACTCTCATTTGTTTTACATAATCTTGCAGATACTTAGGCGGCCTTCGTGACCATTCAGAACGTCTGGGGGTTACAGGAATCTCCTGGTATACCTGCCTGCCTGCCAGGCTGGGTAGACCAGGGCTTGGAAGTTCAGTGGAGTCCAAGTGACTTGAGTCTCTTTGGCTGGCCTGTCCCAGTTGGCCCAAACCAAAGTCCAATTGTGCAGCAAAATCTGCTGGGCTGCTTCTTAGTGCAGGTTGTCTGTTCAGATCCTGGAATACAGTCTGTGTGTCAGAAGGGGACTCTTCTACAGCCATTTCCCCATCACCATGTGGAAGAGCTTTCTCAGAGCATGCAAACTGCTCTGTTGGACCACTGTCCTGTGGACCCAGTATCTGTCCCTCTTGGGAGTCCTGAGCCAGGACTGATCTGCTAGCCACCGACGCAGCTGATCAATGTGCCAGCGAATGACACCCATTTTCCAGGACCATCTCATATGAGAGTGGTCCTGACACCTTAACAGCCTTTGCTGCCACCCACAAAGCCCCTTGCCCATAATTCCGGGTCCAAACCTGGTCACCCACTTGCAAGCTTCTGGGTGCCTTTGGCCATGCAGTGTCTGAGGCGACTCTGTCAGGATGCAGCCTGTCCAGTTTGGTGATCAAATGCCTGCCCCATCAAAGCTCAGCTGGACTTTTACCCATGGTGGTGCAAGGCATTGTGTGCTTGCAAAGTAGAAAATCAGCCAGCCTGTGGTGCCAATCCCCTGTGACAATGCATTTCAGGTATTCCTTGGTTGTGCAGACCATGTGTTCTGCTTCTCCGTTCGATGATGGGTGAAAGGGAGCTGACGTGGTGTGCCTTATGAGGTAGGCCCTGAGGAAGGCCTGGAATTCTGATGCAATGAACTGGGCCCCGTTGTCGGAGACTAAGACGTCTGGAAGCCCATGTGTTGCAAATAGTTTCCGCAGCACCTGGATGGTCCTAGCACTCATAGTGGAAATTGGCACCACCTCTAACCATTTAGAGTGGCTGTCGACCACTATTAAAAACAATTGTCCCTGAAAGGGCCCGGCAAAATCAACGTGGATTCTGGACCATGGTGTGTGCATTTCCTCCCATTGGTGGACAGGGGCCTGCGGCATTTCCGGTATGGATTGTTGACATGTGAAGCAACTGTGTACTTGGGCCTCAATAGCTTTATCTAGCCCTGGCCACCAAAGGTAGCTCCTCATCAGTGCCTTCATCCAGACTATTCCCAGATGGCCTTTGTGCAGAGACTGAAAAACCCTGGGCCATAATGAGCTGGGGACTATGACTCTACTTCCCCAAAAGAATGCACACTTTATGAGCTGAAAACTCTTCTTTTCTCATAAAAAACCCTTGAAATTCTGGCCCTGGACATTTGTCCACCCATCCAGTGTGAACCCAAGTTAGTACACGGCTAAGTGTTTTGTCAGCTACTATTTCAGCAGCTATGTCTCCAGCATGGAGAGGAGACTCTGGCAAGTCCTGTATGGCTAAAATGCGTGCAGCTGGAGCCGGATCTGTCTCCATGTCTGGCAAAGGCAATCTGCTAAGGTCATCTGCACGGTCTATTTCTTTGCCTGGTTTGTGAATCAGCCTGTAGCTGTAGGCTGAAAGGAATCTAGACCACCTCAGCATTCGCAGGGACAGAATCTGAGGTATCTGCCTGTTCATCATGAACAATCCTAGCAAAGGCTTGTGGTCTGTGAAGACCGTGAAATGGCGTCCATACAAATAGTCATGGAACTTTTTAACCCCAGCCACAATGGCCAAGGCCTCCTTCTCAATCTGCACATAATTGTGCTCAGCAAAAGACAGGGTCCTTGAATAATAAGTGATTGGAGACTGTTTCCCATCAGCTGACATATGGCTTAACACAGCCCCAACCCCATATGGGGATGCATCACACATGATGCAAACTGGCAGCTTTTCATTAAAGTGTGTGAGCACCGAGTTTGAGGACAGCAATGATTTGACTGCCTGGAAACTTCTTTTATGGACATTGGTCCACTGCCACTGCATGTTTTTGTCTAAGAGCCGGTGTAATGGCTCTGCCACTGTAGCCTTATTTGGGAGGAATACATGAAAAATATTTAGAAGGCCCAAGAAGGCTTGAAGCTTCCCTTTGGACCTAGGGCTTGGTGCCAGCTGAATTGCTTCCAGCTTTGACTCTGACGGATGGATACCATTGGCATCAATGCAGAATCCCAGGAACTCAGTAAACTGTACCCTAATCTTGCATTTCTCTTTTTAAAATTTGAGTGCCACTGCACAGAACCGCTGAAAGAAGACTCTAAGCCGTTCAGTCAGGACTTCTGTAAACTCCCTGGCAATGAGTACATCATCGAAGTAGGGGCAGAATCCTGGAATACCCTTGAGCATACGCTCCATCACTCCCCAAAAAAACCCTGGGGCCACACTCACCCCAAACTTCAGGCGCTTGACCTTGAAGTCCCCCCTATGTGTAACAATGGTTTGGGCGGCTGCTATGCTAAATCTAATTTAGTGAACACACGGCCTCCCTGCAAGGACGCCAAAATATGGCTGACAACTGGCACTGGGTACGTGTGCTATTGAAGTGCCCAGTTAATGGTGCACTTATAGTCAGCACATATGCATACTTCTCCATTGGCCTTGAGTGGCATTATGATGCAGGGTCTCCCTTGAACGTCACTGCTAATGTGGCTTTGCCCTTGACTGCCACTCGGGAGTTCTGGAAGTCTGTGAGTAAATGTTAGATGGTTGAAGCTTGACCCATCTGTTGCTACGGCTGCAAATGTGCTGGAAGGTTCCAATGGAGATAATGGCCACAGCTAAGACTGTGTCCAGTTCCATTTTACATGGAACTCCCTGAAACTTGACTTGCAGTCAAAGTTTCTGCTTAAGAGGTTGGTGGGCACCCGTGCGGAACACGCTCCTATGACTGGAGCAGAACCCTACTCGGTGTTGCCCCAGGGCCCCAGTACCTCTCCTGAATTATTCTTCCTGCTGATGGTCCAGCTGGTGACCTCAGCAGATGGTGGCAATGTGGCCTGGTTTTCCACATGCCCGGCACATTGCTGTTCGGAAATGGCATTCCACGCATTGATGGCGGCCTCTGCAGCCCATGCACCTAGGGAATGGGACTGCCTTGTCAGATGGCCTCAGTCCTTTCTCCTGGTGCCTCTGTAGCTTGTCAACTTTGTAGTCAGAGTCGGTATCTTCCATCCGATCGGCATCCTCATGGTGGATGGCTTCTGTGCTTGGCACACTTTTGGAGGGCCGCAGTGCCTTAATGCCCCTTCCATCACTTTGTCTGTCATGACATCCTTCAAGGCCTCCTGTAGCCAGAGAGTCTCCTTAGCGAAAAGTTTTTGTTGGAGCTCTTGGTTCCTGAGTCCACAGACTAAGCAGTCTCTTACTCTCTCTTCCAAATCAGCAAAATTTATAGACCCTTGGTGGAGCAGTGGGCTAATGCCTCCTTAAGTAACACCAGCTGCCTGCAATTAGTGCAGGTTCGCATCCCACCAGGCTCAAGGTTGACTCAGCCTTCCATCCTTCCGAGGTAGGTAAAATGAGGACCCAGATTGTTGGGGGCAATTAAGCTGACTTTGTAATAATGCCGCTTGGGGGTGTGTGAAAGCCCTAATAAGCAGGCATATACATAGAATGAAGGCTACTGCTAAGCTTGTAAGCCGCCCTGAGTCTTCGGAGAAGGGCTGGA
Organism: Vipera berus; assembly: GCF_964194415.1. Classification (NCBI taxonomy): domain Eukaryota; kingdom Metazoa; phylum Chordata; class Lepidosauria; order Squamata; family Viperidae; genus Vipera; species Vipera berus. The sequence continues at coordinate 260,183,128 of NC_138202.1, read as the reverse complement.
TATAAATGGATTTTTTAAAAAAATTGCATAGACAAGATGCTTGCCGCAGAGCTGTGATGAATTCCATTGCTGACTCACTGGGTTGTTATTCGCATTGCTAGAAGGCATGCCTCCATGCTATCATGGATAACTTTGGCTCAAAATGGTCTCAAAGCTTTTTCTTCAAGTCCGTGTAGGTGACGGACTCATGTGGCGCTGGGGCAACCAAGGTTTTCAGCGATATCAAAGGTGGCTGGGCTGCACATGCAGAGGAGGGTTGCAGCCTTCAGCCCATCTTTGCTGACTTGGTAGGCACGAAGGTAGTTTTCTACATGGGAAATGTAGGATGCCCATCTCTCCAGGTGTGTCACATCAAACTCTTCGAACTTCCCGACTTTCCCCATAGCGAGTAGTCTTCGTGGTTTGTGTCTCACATTGCCTTGTGCTGCTGGCTTTTCCGTAGGCCCTAGATGGATCCTTAGGGCATGGTGGTCTCCAGGGTGGCTTGCTAGGCAGACCAAGTGGGGGGACATAGTTCCTGCCAGGCTCTGTGCTGGGCTCACCCACTTGTGACTTCAGGCTCTTACGATGAAGAAGCACATTCCATCCTCATCACCATTGTTAAGTATTCAGTTCTTGCAGGCATTAAGTGAGACAAGGTGTTCAAACAGCAACAAATTTATTCAGAGTCAGAACAGAACAGAAGCAAGCTAATAGCTGCTGCACAGCTATTTATACAGTTGGCCTCTAGGCGGCGACCAATAGATTTAAAGTAGCAGTTTCCTGCCCCAAACCTATTTAACAGACTGGAGACAGCAAGTCTAGCTCAGCCAGCAACCATTACATAACATAGGAAAGTAGGTCAGCCATTAAGCAAGCAGTTAGACATAAAGCAAGTGATTTAAGCAGACAAGGCCAATACATTACAGACAGGATATCAGTTTCAACAGATCACCAGAGACACTTCATGTATTTGTTTAAATGAATTCTAGTCCATCAAAGTTGATATCATAATAAGCATATTACTCTTTAAAGCGCCACAAAACTTTTATGTTGTCTTTGCACCCAAGGCAAATAAATCCCTCCATTTCCTGCTTTCCCTATTTGTCATCAGAGGAGCTGTTGTTAGAAATATCTCAAGGATGACATAGACATTTACATAGCCTGGAGCTATTTCTAGCAGCTGTTAGTAGCTATTACATAGCATAAGATATCAATTTCCCCAAGCTACTATTTTGTCTAAATTAAAACTTTAAAGTATGTTTGAAACTATTAAACAAAAGAATGAATAATGTAATGTAATGTAATATAATGTTATAATATAATATAATATAATATAATATAATATAATATAGTATAGTATAGTATAGTATAGTATAGTATAGTATAGTATAGTATAGTATAGTATAGTATAGTATAGTAATATAATATAATATAATATAATATAATATAATATAATATAATATAATATAATATAATATAATATAATATAATATAATATAATATAATATAATATAATATAATATAATATAATATAATATAATATAATATAATATAATATAATATAATATAATATAATATAATATAATAATATAATATAATATAATAATACCCACTCTGGTAGGAAAGTTTTGTTTTAATTTTATTTATTTATAGAAATTTATTGGATGCCCAACTCCAGTGGATGGATAATAAGTTAATCAGTACTTTTACAAAATACTGTATCCTTTAAGGACTTTTTTTCTGAAAAGGGGTAGAACTGAGTTAATAACTTTTTGATTTACTAACTGAAAAGTATTGGATATGGGAAGAAGAGATCTATATAGTGTAATTTCAAACGGGGGGTGGTTGATATTAAGTCTGTTTATAACTGCTTTAAAGATCAGAAGTCAATCTTTATTTTTTCCCTTTCTTTTCCTTTACTTTTTGCACTTTCTACTTTGCTTTTCTCTATCTCTTTTTTTCTTTTAATTTCATTTTGTATTATCTACTATTATTGTTTAACATTTTCAATAACATTGCTTAAACTTTTTTTTTAAAAAAAATATTGAACATATAGCAAACTGATTGGACATAATGACTGGGCTCATACATCACTAAGCAAATCACACCATAGCTAAGAATGGCTATTAGAGGGTCCTTCTGATTGGAATGGGCATTATCCTTAAGCACCAGGAGCTGTTTTCACCTCCCACTTGAGGTGAAATTTGCAGCAAGATTTTTGCTTCTGTTACTCCAACTCTGTTCCTGTGACAAATTTCAGTTGAGATAGCATCTCATTTTGATTCAGTGAACAGAGGATAACATCATAAGTTTGAAGAACCTATTGAAAAAGCAGACATGTTCCTCTTTCTGCTTGGGTTGCCCACCTGCAGGTGATATCTTGTGGTCCAAGAAACAGCCCAGTCCTAAAAACTGATGCCTTCCTTAAGAATGCTGATCAAATGACAACAGCTTCCTACAACATTTACATATTGAGTGTGAATGTCTTCTTCCAAAATTGCATACAAACTCTATGCACATTGTTTTCCATACAAATCAGCCTCCAGTCAATACACCTACAACTAATGCACACATTCCTGTTCTGCATGTAAATGTGTGCAGACTTGAGTGATGTGAATATGGGAAAGGCCTTAATCAGAGCTCTCAAGCAGCAAGCATCTCACATTTTAGAATAGCTGAATTGTGCAAATACTATTTCTTAAAGTAGTAGCAGCAGACAGGTTTACAAAACTCTTCCTATGTAAGCCAAGAAGGACACACATTTGAGAAAAACAGAAGATGGGATGGGAGGTGTAATGTATTGGGCTTTGTCTTGTTAAGGGAACACCATGTGGGTTAATTGCTGGTAGGTTGCTTAAGCAGGGAACCTGGCTAATGGCTCCCAGCTCCTCAGACAACCCATCTCCAGTGCTGCCATTGGCTGCCTCTAGGGTGGCAATAGGTGCTTTAAACCTATTGGCTGCTGCCTAGAGGCCAGGGTATAAATTGCTGTATTTGCAGCCCTTTTTCTCAGTTCAGATCCTGCAAGCAATAAACAATGATCTTTGCTGAACTCACTTGCCTCGTCTCGTCATTGAAGCAACGAACCCAGTATCAAACACTGGCGACGAGGGTGGGATCCTGCTCCTCCAAATGAGCTGAACAGTCAGTATTTTTATTTATTTATTTATTTTATTTTATTGAATTTATATACCGCCCTTTCCCGAAGGACTCAGGGTGGTTTACAGGGTACTTAAAACATTGATACAAAATTTAAAAACGATTAAAAAGATTAAATTTGATCAGTAAGGGAAAGGCCGAGCACGCCTGGTGGGAAAAGCAATTTTCCCCCCCATGGTCGGCTAGCACAGCCACACTAGCGACCACGCGCCCAGAGGATCAGTCCCTGGGCAACGGAGGGGCAGGACATGAAGACACTGAGCCCCAGCTGTGAAGACTAGCAGAAATGGCCAAGGTCAGAAAGCTGGAAGAATTCTACATAACTCAACCAGAAAGGTGCTCCTCGTACCTGTCCAGGGTCAAGAACTACCTTTGAGCAAACCAGGTTGCCGAGGAAAGCTTGAAGGCTGCCACGCTCTTATGTGTGTGCGGCCCAGCCATGTTCAACATAGTGGAGAACCTGTTCGTGCCAATGCCATTGGAGTCCATAACATTCACAGACTTGAAGAAGAAGCTCAGAGACCCAAGCTGTTGGTAATCACTTGGCGCTATGCATTTGAGCAAAGAGTTCAGCAACCAGGGGAAACCGTGTCCGAATTCATCACGGCCTTGAGGCAGGCCGCACGCCTGGGCCAGTTCTCCGACGTCAAGGAGAGGCTACGAGACCGGCTTGTCTGTGGTCTCCGCAATCGAGAGCTACAGCAAAAGCTCTTTGCCAAAGAGACTCTGCCGTTCCTAGATGCACTGAAGGAAGTCATGGCGGACGAAGCCGCCGCTGGGGCCGTACGAGCCATGCAGCCCACCAAAACTGCTCAATGTGAAGAAGCTGTCCACCACAAGGACGCCGAACACACAGATTACCCTGAAGATGACACAGAAGTCGACAAGCTACACAGACACAAGGACCAATAGCATCGCAGTGACAAGCAACATGGGGCCACTTACAAGGCAGATCCCTTCCTTAGGTGCCCAGGGTGTGGCGGCCGCCACCAACGCTTGGACTGTAGGTTCCAGACAGCCATGTGCCAGGCCTGCAAAAAGACTGGCCACATCGCGTCCATCTGCAGAGGTCTCCAGAGGGACTGGACATCAAATCGCCAGTCGGAACTTCTGACCAGGAGAGGTACCAGGGCCCCGGGACAGTATAGCGTGGGGTTTTGCTCCAGCCGCAGAAGCATTTGCTGCACCGGAGCTTGCTGCCCAATTAAGCCGAAGTTTAGACTTCAGGTGGAGCTGCAAGGGGTCCCCTACAAGATGGAGCTGGACACGGGCTCCGCTGTTTCTATTATTTCACTTGAGACATTTAATTTTGTTTGTAATTGCAGTAAGAGATGGGCCAAGTTGAGGCCTTCTGATATTATACTAACTGATTTCCAGAATGCCAGAGTCACAATCAAGGGTGAGCCCACACTAGCTGTTAAATTTAAGGGGTTTTCTGGGCACCTGGATGTTGTGATAGTAGGGGGTCAGCGAACAAGCCTGATTAGGCTCAATTGGTTTGATGCACTATGCATCCAAGTAACCGGAATCAACCGGACGCAAGTCACGAGTCTAGCAACAGTATGCGAGGAATTCGCAGATGTGTTTGATTCAGCTCTGGGAACATACATGGGCCCGCCAGTAGCATTTAAACTAGATCCTAATGTAGTGCCAGGATTAAACCTCGTAGGGTGCCATTTGCTCTTAAACACAAGATAGACGCTGAGATAGATAAACTTGTTGAACAGGGTGTACTGCAGCCAGTAGATGGGGGTGAGTGGGAAACCCCAATTGTAACACCACTAAAAGCCAATGGGGAGGTTAGAATGTGTGCCGATTATAAATGTACAAATAACCATGCACTCAAACAGCACACATACCCAGTGCCAGTAGTAAGCCACATCCTGGCATCCTTGCAGGGTGGCAACATTTTTGCAAAACTAGATTTGGCTCAGGCCTACCAGCAGCTCCCTGTTGATGAGGCCACAGCCGCAGCACAGACAATTGTAACCCACAGGGGGGGGGGCGTTTAGAGTTAAGCACCTGCAATTTGGAGTCAGTGTAGCCCCCGGCATTTTTTAGGGCCATAGTTCCTACCTCATTAAGGGACAGGGTATTGCAATCGCTTCATGAAGGTCATCCAGGTATTGTTCGCATGAAAGCTTTGGCAAGAAGCTATTTATGGTGGCCAGGATTAGATAAGGCCATTGAGGCTCAAGTGCATGGGTGTTACACATGCCAGCAATCAAGGCCTGAAATGCCACATGCTCCCATTCACAGGTGGGAGGAGACACACACTCCCCTGTCCAGGATTCATATAGACTTTTCTGGGCCCTTTCAGGGACAGCTCTTTCTTATAGTGGTCGACAGCCACTCTAAATGGCTAGAAGTTATACCAATCTCAAATATGACTACTGCTAGGACCATCCAGGTGCTTAGGAAACTCTTTGCAATGCACGGGCTGCTGGACATTGTAGTGTCCGATAATAGGGCCCAATTTACTGTGGCAGATTTTCAGGTGTTCCTGAGGGCAAACCTCATTAGGCATGCAACATTGGCTCCATTTCACCCATTGACTAATGGTCAAGCCGAACATATGGTTCGCACCATGAAAGAGTCACTGAAGCGTATAGTGACTGGAGACTGGCACCACAGACTTGCCGACTTTTTGCTCTGCCAACATTCCAAGCCATGCACGACAACAGAGAAAAGCCCAGCAGAGCTGCACTGGGGGAGGTGCCTAATCACGAAACTGTACAGGCTGCACCCAGACCGGGTGGCAGCTGAGGCCTCTCACCCAAAACCCCCGAGGGGGCTGCAAGTGGGTGACGGGGTGTGGGCCAGGAACTATGGTCATGGGAACTTGTGGGTGCCAGGGAAGATAACCAAAACGTCAGGCCCTATCTCATACAAAGTGGGCCTAGAGGGCAGGCAAGTTGTCCATCGTCATATCTATCAGCTTAGAAAGCGTTTTCCAGAACGGCCACAAAGCGAGGACTTTGTCCCCGGTCCATTCCACGGGCTGCAAACTGGCAACCAGGCCGATTAATCAATAGACTCTGACGGTCCAAGCATCCAGAGCAACGGGGAGATGGCCATAGGGGAGGAAAGCCCAGGAGTGCAACATGGGCCCCCTGATGGAGAAAGCCAACCAGAACACTACAGCCGCTGTGCTAACTCTGTGGAGCAAATTGACTCTGGGATGGGCCAACCTGGAAGGGCCAGCCAAAGAATGCCGAGTCAACCAGACTCACTTGAACTTAAGGACACTGGTCTACCCAGCCTGGTGGGCAAGCTGGTAGCCCAGGAAGTGCCTGGGTCTCCCAGGCATTCCACGAGGGTTCACAAGCCTCCTGCATATTTACAAGATTTTGTTCTGAAATAACAGAGCTATGATATTGTCTGTATCATTATTGTGCTACTAGCTAGGAGACTTTCTGTATTAGCCAGTATGGAAACACGTGTATTTGCACATTGCTGTTGTACCCATGTAAATTTGTATTGCTGTAATCATTCTCCTTTTGTTGTTATAATGTCGTACATTTTAGGGGAGAAGGGTGTAATGTATTGGGCTTTGTCTTGTGAAGGGAACACCACGTGGGTTAATTGCTGGTAGGTTGCTTAAGCAGGGAACCTGGCTAATGGCTCCCAGCTCCTCAGACAACCCGTCTCCAGTGCCGCCATTGGCTGCCTCTAAGGTGGCAATAGGTGCTTTAAACCTATTGGCTGCTGCCTAGAGCCCAGGGTATAAATTTCATGCAACCTCAGCCCTGTTTTTCAGTTCAGATCCTGCAAGCAATAAACAATGATCTTTGCTGAACTCACTCGCCTCGTCTTGTCATTGAAGCAACAAACCCAGTATCAAACACGAGGATCAATTTATTCAGGTTTAGTTCAGGGACTAAGACATTTTAGTTAACTTTAAATATGTGTACTGTGACCTGTATAATTAATGTTGCAGTTGCATTTTTTTTTCAGATTAAGCATATTTGCTCTTATTTGCCCAAGTAACCTAATTTGTTCTGTTCCTCATGGAGGCTCTCTTTAAGGGAAAAGTAGCTTTGAAAGTCCTGAAAATCTATCCCTTTTTTGAGTCTTGCTTAACTCCTAGTTTCTCCTCCCTATTGATCCCTGTGGATCAGGATGGAGAATCTGTAGCTTACCCAGTCCAGCCATCGGCTCACAGAATCTCTCTCCTAACAGGTTATTAGCCAAGAAAGGAATATTGAATGAACAGAGGAGAAAGGAGGAAATAAAAATGTGTTTGTTCTTCCTGAAGCCCAAGCTTACTATGTTTGGGGTAGATGAAATGTAATCCATGGATTGGTTTGGGTTCCGTATCCCAGCAAGAGACAATCATCCCCTAAAAGGCAAGATTTTCCTTTTTAAGTCACTTAAACTAACTAAATAAACTAACTAAACTCTGAAAGTGATCAAGAGGCTCTTTTTGCACATTGTCATTTCTTCTCTAAGGTTCTGTATCTCAGGAAAACTATGCCGCTTCTGGTTAGTCTTTAATTGGATGCAATAAAAGTATTCTATAGGAGACAGTAGCACCTCCATCTAACAACAACAACTTTATTGTCACTTTGAGTATACACCAATCGGCATACATCAAAATGAAATTTCAGTTGCATACAGGTCTCAAAGGGTCACCACCTCCAATATACACTCCTTGTTCATGGCCGGCTCAAATTTCAGATCATCCATTTTAGTCTCTAAGGAGCAAACCATGGCAAACAGGACAGATGGAAATGGAGCTGCATGTGGATTAGCCCTCAAATTAGCTTGTATTCCTGCACGACAACCTCACCTCCTTTCCTTTTTCTGATCCTGTCTCTTGTTGGTTTTTTTTTTCTCATTGTGATGGTGGCTATTTCTCTGCAATCTTCTCCACATGATTGGCTGCCCCCACCATGGGCTTAAAAAAAGGCATTGTGATCTGAAGGCTGGGGCAAGCAGGAATTGATATTGTCCCATAAAAAGGAAAATTATAACATAAAGCTGTAATTTTTGGCCTCAGTCATAGACATTAGTACTGTAATGTCACACTGATCCTGAAATTCACAGGTAGGGAAGCACTGTGTTAAATGTTCAGAGCTTCCTATTCAGAATACTGTTATTCAGAATTTATTGCTTATAAATAGATAGCAGTGAAAAGCTGGAACAATTCTATCAATAATAAAGCCAGGGAAAATATAAATCACCTCATATTAACAAAAAAAATATATTTCACAGGTTTTTTGTGTACTTTCCTGTGAAATTAAATTTTGAAATCCTGTACAATATGAAATATCAGGTTTAAATGTGATAGATTTATTTTCTTTAAGAGCTCTTTGGAGTAGATTTATGGGTAAATCAAACCAGGATAAAATACTCTTCTTAAACTGTTCTTTACATACCTGTAAACATTGTTTATCCTACTTACATCTAATGAAATCTATATTATGATCTTACTTAGTTCCTAGAGCAGGGATAGACAACTATGACAACTTTATGACTTGTGGACTTCAACTCCCAGAATTCCTGAGCCAACTGGCTCAGAAATTCTGAAAGTTGAAGTCCACATATCATAAAGTTGCAATAATTGCCCACTCCTGTCCTAGAGGAATAGGTAGCCCTTGAAAATGAATAACCAAGAGTGGCTTGTCTGCCCCAACTTGCATGCACTTTGTGGTCTAGTCTTGTTTGAAGGGAAATGACTCTCCTTGTGAGCTTGGAGGTTTCCTTTTCAGCGATCACATTTTTCTAAACTTATCAATATGCAGCCCTTGGAAATGACCCCAGATCTTATATTTTCTTCATAATGCAATGATATCCTTCTGAATATGAATCCAGATTCATATTACCGATGCTTCAATAAGGTAGGCACAGTAATCAGCACCAAGCTGTGCTCAATATACTTGCCTAATGTTTTCTGGTAAATTAGCAGACTTTCTATAAAACTGTACATTTCCAATATTCTGTTTTTTTATTTAATGACTTTGGTACTATTATCATAATATATTTCAATGCTCCCCCTAAAGAGTCTTCAACATGCAGTTCTAGACACAAACCTGGAAACTTGCAGTAAATCGTATTTACTAGAAACTCCCCAGCCTTTAATAATGACCATCCCTTATGTACTATATATTTTCTTTCATAACTTGGGATATTTGTGATCTTTTTTTTTCTCCAACTCTACTGCATCGAACTGTTTCAAGCTTGGGATAGATAGATATAGTTCTGAATCAGGGCATTTTCATACGGACTCATTCATAAATTTAACTTCTCATTAATCAGCTACTTTTTTAAAAAAAATGCACAGAAATCAATGTTTTAATGTGTAGCCTTGCACATCATTTTTCTCCACAAAATACAATGTTCTAAACACAATTGCACATACAATTCATTCTTAATTGTTCAATGCATTTTTATATTAATCTATACCAGGGGTGTCAAACTGCCGGCCCATGGGCCTGACGCATCACGAGGAAACCACGCCCACCCCATTGCCGGCAATGGGGGAAAAGTTCCAATTCATTGTGCGACATCACGTGACGTTGCGAGTTTGACATGTCTGATCTATACTATTCCCAGACAACTTTAAATGTTTGTTGTCAGATAGAATAAGTATGCACAGAGGAATGTGTGTATATGGGTATATACACATTCAAGTTCAATATTTTACAATTGGCTGTCAAGCCCCATTTCATCTGGACAGGATGAAGGAAGCAAGAACTACAGGGTTTCAGTAAGCTATCTTTAATATTAATCTGGAGTAAGTAGAGAATTTTGAAAACTGAAATAGGAATTTAATTTCTCACTTCCATTTACGGTGAGTTAAGCAAGACTGAGACTCTTTGAATGATATGAAATGCTTCTTCCCAGGTTCTTCATCACTTGAGCTAAATTGCCATTTATGAGATAAGCTGCCAACTGAATTGCCTTCTCCTGATTGTTTATGTCTATTTTTTCTTCTGTTTTTTTTTCCCCCAGTCCCTCAACAATCTTTCACACTGGCATGTTACTCTGAAAAGTACAGCTCCGGTCAGATTTTTTCCACTTGTGGGTTGCCAAAAAGAAAATTAAGCAAGCATTTATCAGGTCTTTTTAAATATATATTAAAACCCCACTCAGACCCATAGTCAGCTCCATAGGCTCACCTCTACAAAATCTAGCCAAATTTCTTGCCAAACAACTACAGCCTTACGCAAATTCCATCACCTCACACGTACAAAACTCATTCCAATTCATAGAGATCATAAGTAAACTAAACTTACAGCCCTGTGACCTACTTGTGAGCTTCGATGTTGTATCCCTCTTCACCCAAGTGCCTATCAAAGAAGCCTTGACAGCTATCCAAAATAAATACAACCCCCCAAAACACATCCTAGATCTGACCAACCACTGCCTATCTAACACATACTTCATCTACAATGGACAAAGATACAAACAAATGGAAGGAGCACCCATGGGATCACCCCTTTCACCTGTCATCGCAAACCTCTACATGGAATACTTTGAAACCCTCGCTCTAGAAAAATCCAACCACAAACCCAAACTCTGGCTCAGATACGTAGATGACACCTTCATAATCTGGCCACATGGCAAAGAAAAACTGGATGACTTCCTCACACACCTCAATAGCCTACACCCCAAAATACAATTCACCATGGAAACAGAAGCTAACAATCAACTTCTCTTCCTTGATGTCTTAGTCTACAAGAAATCCAACGGCTCCCTAGGACACACTATCTACCATAAAAAAAAAAACACAAACAGCTATCTGAACACACTCTCACACCACCACCCAGCACAGATCAACTCCGTAGCCAAGACACTCATATCCAGAACAAAACACCTAGCTGACGAACAACACCTAAAAACCGAACTACACACTCTCACTAATGTACTAACAGCCAATGGATTCCAAAGAAACACGATTACCAACTTAATCCGAAGAGAGACACCCACAAAAACCCAAGACAGAGAACAAGAAAATGGCAAAGCCCTCCTCCCGTACTTAAAAGGGACCACAGACAGAATCAGCAAGGTCCTCCAAAAACACAACATCAAAACAGCATTCTACACAGACAGAAAAATATCCACCATCCTAAGAAACCCCAAGGACATAATTGGGTTAGAAAACCAAGGAGTATACGAAATCCCATGCCCCACCTGCCCCACCACATACATCGGACAGACCAACAGAAGAATAAGTGCATGCATTGAAGAGCACAAAAACTCACTCAGAAAGGGAGAACAAACTTCATCCCTGGTCCAACACTTTGAAGCCACGGGACATGAAATTGATTTTAAAAAAAACCAAAACTATCGCCAAAATTGAACATTTTAACAACAGAATAATCAGAGAAGCCATTGAGATAGAAAAACACCCCCACAGCATGAACAAACGAGATGATACCTCTCACCTACCAGCCATTTGGAAACCCGCCTTGATTGACAGACGAGTCCCAACCACCAAGAATGATACCAGACCCAAACTCATGATAACATCACATGACATCACCACCACACAACCATTCAAAAAGCAAATCCGAACCCACAATGATAACGAGGCACAACCACAAAACAGAAACCTAACTACAGCTGCAACATCAGCCACTTTAAACCCCTCCAAACCACACAATAAGCAAACTGACACCCACTATAAAAACATGGCACCACCACAAACACGAAGCCGAACAAAAGCAGCACAACTCACCAGCTCAGGTCTAAGGCTGGCAGCTGAGACCAGCCCATCCACTCAAAACACACCCCCACCCAATCAGAACACACCCACCATTCAAAACACACTCCCACCCAATCAGAACACACTTAATCCCCCACCCAATCAGAGCACACCTCCACCCACAGAACACACCCCCTCTGGCAGTTTAAAAAAGAGGAACAAACAGCCACATGCTTCTCCCAGAAGAAGGAAGCTGAAGCCACTAGCCTGATGATGACGGATGGGATTCCGTCGAAACGTTGCTCCTACACCTTTAGTTCTACGCAGGGAAAAACCCGAATGACCAAAGATCCATATATATATATATATATATATTTGTTGTTAGCTGCGAAGTCATGTCCGACTCATCGCGACCCTATGGACAACATTCCTCCAGGCCTTCCTGTCTTCTACCATCTTCTGGAGTCCATTTAAGCTCACGCCTACTGCTTCAGTGACTCCATCCAGCCACCTCATTCTCTGATATATATATATATATATATATATATATATATATATATATATATATATATATATATATATATATATATATATACATATATATATATATATATACATATATATACATATATATATATATATATATATACATATATATATATATATATATACATATATATATATATATATATATATACATATATATATATACATACATATATATATATATACATACATACATATATATACATATATATACATATATATATATACATATATATATATATATATATATATATATATATATATATATATATATATATATATATATATATATATATATATATATATATATATACACACACATACATACATACGTTTTTTCCCCCCGCTCCTTAAAAAGAAAGTTTATTCTAAGAACTGGCTACACACTATAGCATTTTTAGGCACATATCTTTACTAGACCCCTATTTTCATAAACTTTCAAACAGCACCAGCCTCTTCATGAGTATCTGTTTTCAGTTTTGCAATTAACTTCGGGAGCACCGGCCTGCAAAATTCTTTCAAGTGCAACATCATGTCTGTGCTGAGATTTTTTTTCCAATTTCCCAAACTAGGACTTCTCTGCCTGAACTGCCTGAATTATTTTGACTGAGTGGAGTTTTATCTTGAACGTCCAAAATTATTCAGCAGACCAGAAGGGTTTTTGCTTGTATGTCGGTATATTTTAATAAAGTAACAGAATTATTAGTTTGGTAGGCATATTGTCCATGAGATCATGAATGTCTGTTCAATTTTCTTTCCTCTGATACTATTTTCACATTTCTTTTCATTTCAAGCTGCATCTTCACTTATTAGAAACATCTAAAGGTGTTAGACAATTAGGCTTAGTTCATGCTGCATCTATTCCAGCTTCCTTGGGTAAATTCATGCAGGCAAATAGAAATCTAGAATGTGAAAATAGAAATGAAACCAATAGTCATCTTTGCAACTTTCCGCACTCATCTACCCTGAAAAACAAAGTTGATATGAATTACTGTTATTTATGATTGCCACCTTTACATAATACTGGAACAATTTTACAATTATAGTGTAACAATTATTATTGCACATATTTATATTGACGGCATGGAAAAGTACTTCAGAATTTTACTATACTAGTTAAGAGCATACCAAAGTTTCTGAAGTGTTATTAAGTCATCTCTGCATATTAATATGCAACAATATTGTTCTCTCTCTCTCCCTCTCTCTCTCCCCCATCCCTACTGCATCTAGATACTGCAAATCCTGACCTATAATGAAAGCAAGAATATGAAATAAGATAGTCTTGTGCACATATCTAGCATTTAAATGAATGATGTTCTATCTTTCTTTGATTTCTATAATGCCACACTAATACTTGATTTCTGCCAACATTTCTATACTGATAGGTAGCAGATTATTCAGAGCAATTTAAAGGTACCGGGGACTAAAGAGAAATCTTGTACTTGTTTGATTTATGCTTAACACAATGAAATATGTGTTTTTATCAAATTAATCACATTCATTCATTGATGGTGCAGTGGTATAGAGGTGAAGATGCTTGCCTCACACTCAGAGGGTTGAGAGTTCAATCCTAGGCAGCAATAGATGTTTCTCTTTCAAGGCAGAAATAGAAAATATCTACTGCAAACTCTGCATAGGCATCAGGAAGGGCATCCAGCCAGTAAACACTCAGCTCCATTCAGTTTCCCTGACTCCACCCTGATAAAAGGGATTACAGGGTTGTAAAAAGAAAAAAAACCAAAGTTCATTTATTCATTCATTTACTCAGTTTCTATAGCCGCCCATCTGAAACCAGTGACTTTGGAGGGTGAGCAATGATAAAAACAATTTAAATAATTTAAACAGAATACAGAAAAGAAATTAAATGCAAATAGCAGCCTAGAGATATTATAATCTGTCAATGGCTTAGAATCTTCAAAGTAAATATAGTTTTGCAGACTTACTTCTTTTTAAGTAGCTATTATTGACTTTAGTATGTCATGGACATTTTATTTTGGGAAATAATGCCACAAATTAAAGAAGCCTAAGATCTGATTTCAAGTTTCCAAGAATTATTCAGAAGTTGATTTAAGAACATCAATGATTGGATATCCTATATTGACAATAGTTATCACCCTGATCAAAGGCATAATAATTTTCTTACAATAATGAGGGTCAAGAGTGCCAGGAATTTCGAATCACGTTAAAGTGAATAAAATATAAGTACAAGAGTAAAAAGGGCATATAATTAATCTGCAGGGTTTTTCCTTCCCAAAGATTGAAGCTTCTATTTTCACATTAAAATAAATAAATAAAGGAAGACATTTTGAATTAAGAGTTAAAAGACAGGCCCTGAGATGACCTCATCAGCAATACTGTGAATTTCCACATCAGTATTTTGTTCAAATATGAAAACCGAACATTGCAATAAATATTAACATTAATTAATGTTGTGTTGCCAAGTTGGACAAGTTGATTCCTGGTAATCCTGTAGATAAATGACCTGCCTTTAAGTAATAATTTAGAAAGAAATTAGGATTTAGATTGTATTTAATTACTCATTCTGTCTATATATTGACTATATATTGTCTATATAGTGGGGAGGAGCCCGAGCTATCAGCCCAGCAACACACACTTACATTGTGTATATATTGAACAGTGGATCTGTAGTACTCACTTTATAGGGCTACTTGTCAATTTTGTACATGAAATGAAATTGGGAGGTTTGCATGTTCTCAGCATGGCTAGCTAGGGATTTCTGGGAGCTGAAGTCCAGATATCTTAAAATTATCACTGTTTTAGTCATTAAAATAAATCTTAATTCTGTATTGCATACTCAACCATTACTTAAGAATACTTTACACCTAACAAAATGCGTTACACATCACTTTCCAATTACATTTCACCAATCTTGCAGTAAAGCTACCAGCACCACTACAGGAGATAGTAGTAGGTGCTGTAACTAGTAATGACTCTTTCTCAATGTCTCTTCTTTAAAAATGTGAAAAAGTTGTTGTTTCTCAGAATTTCCTATATAGGAAATGAACATTCAGTACCTTCCTTAGAGCTCTTCTTTTAGCTGTCATGCCTTTCCAACAAGTAGTTACATGGTTTAGTGGAAAGTCCTCAAAAGCTGCAACCAGAGGCCTAGTTTTTCCTAAACTTTATTACTGAACTTTGAGGGACTCTGATAAAAACCTTCTTGCTACAATATGGGTAAGTCAGATGAGTAGGTGAATGCTGATTATTTTACTAGTTGCATGAAGAAACCAATAGTAGACAGTATTACACAGGTATTACACAGGTAGAAGTATAATTTTAAACAACAGTACCTATTGAGCTCAGTGGAAATAAATTCCTCTATGTGTCCTATGTGTTGCTCAGAGATAGTAATCTGTCTCTCCCGAGTGCTGCACAGTCTTCTTAAAGAAGCAGTACCTTTGAAAGGCACAGTGCATATTTGAACAATCCAACTCTACCCCTTACTTGCAAAATGCCTATGGATTTTGCATAACTTTGATGTAGCTGTCTTCCTGTCACTCTACTTCTGGTGTTTGGGTTGTTCTTCCATCCCACCAGACTGCTTCCCTTCTTCTGGCTTTGCAGGCCATGACCATCTCCTGGCCCAATCCAGTGAGCTTCTTGTTAGTAAAACTTGCCAGCCTTTTTATTCTTCTCAACTATATATGCCAGCTAATCTGAATCCCTTGGGTACTTGCTCACTCCTTTTGTGGCAGCCGAGACTGGCGTGCCAGCTGGGCAACAGGTTGAATGGAGAAAAGCCTTGGGCTTTCCTCCTGTTACCTTTTATGTGCAGGTATTCTTTCTGTCTCTCATGTTTTATAGCTTTGGCTCCTATTCCCTTTACCTCCTTAGGCTACTTCTTACTACGATCATTTCTTTTCTTGCTCCTCTTTTTCCTAGCCCGTTGCCTTCAGGCAAGACATTTTCTACTTCTTCCCTGTGTTTCTGACTGACATTAGTATGTACTAGTCTCTTTCTCTCTCTCCTCCCTCCCTGGGACTCTCCAATTCTGATTTCATCTGCCAAGAAGTCCCCTGTTGCTTTCTGTGATCTCCACTTCTCTTTGCCCTGTTTACCTTAGCATCTTTAAATATCCTCCTTTCTCTGCTTCTAACTTTCCCCCAGAGCAGATCGCTAGCGCTTAAGTTAACTTCCTTTCTTCTCTTCACAAATTTCTGCCAAGTCACATCAGACTTATTTCCCACCTCCATTTGGGGGCCAGATCAGGAAATAGCCTCTGTAGGAAGACTGGAGGTACTTTTATTGAGATTGCCTGATATGGGGTCTGGAGGCTAAACCATATGATGAATGATTGAGGGAACTACGTATGTCTAGTCCAGAGAAGGACATGATACGATAGCAGTTTTCTAGAACTTGAGTGACCATCACTGAGAAGTGGTCAACCTGTTCTCCAAAGCACGCAAGGGCAGGAAAAAATGGGTGGAAGATCATTAAAGAGAGATCAAATCTGGAACTAAGGAGAAACTTCCTGACAATGAGAATAGTTAATCAGTGGAATAACTTACTCCAGAAGTTGTTGGTGTTCGATCACTGAAGGTTTTCAAGAAGAAACTGGAAAGCCATTTGTCTGGAATGATAGGGTCTACTGCTTGAGTAGGGATTGGACTAGAAGACCTCCAAGGTCCCATCCAACTCCATTATTCTATGTTCTAAGGGGTGTCAAACTGCTGGCCCACAGGCTGGTTACATCATACGGATGCCACACCCACCCCAGCTCCGGCAATGCAAAAAAAAGTCGTGATATGTCGCAACAAGTCACATTACGGGACAAGTTTGACACCCGTATAATAACAGAAAGAGCAATTTGGCATAATTGTTAAGCCACCTGGCTAGAAACTGGCACAAAACCAGCTGAGTAACCTTGGGCCACTCACTCTGTCTTAGCCCTAGAAGGAATTAATGTCAAACCATTTCTTAAAAAAAAGAAAGAAAGAAAAGGCTAACAATACTGCATACACAATTGAATGGAAGAAAATAATAATAATAATAATAATAATAATAATAATAATAATAATAATAATAATAATAATAATAGTAGTAGTAGTAGTAGTAGTAGTAGTAGTAGAATCTTACAAATCTGATGTGCTGTCCCTTCTCCTCCTTCTCATTAGGAATTAGGGAAGTATTTTTCTGAATGACTTCCAAATGTTAGATCATAATTCTGACCTTAAAAAAATTCTTACTCTGTGTACACAAACACACACACACACACAGACACACACACACTTTCTCCTTCAATCATAATGTACTTCATTTTTTTCAAATAACACACTGTAGTCCAATAAATAAAATATTATATAATCTGCTGTAACCTTTTTTAATTCAGCAGAAAGGCTAAGAGATTGGGGATCTTTTCCTGTAAACTGTATTTTCCATCTTATTCTCTTTGTCTTAATTAAATGTATATCATTTAATAGCCAGGTGTGAGAAATGTAGCCACATTTTGAATATGGATGATGTGTAGAAATGGTACTTTACAATGATTTCACAGAGATCTGTATATGGAATTGGAAACGACTTACAAGTAACCCAGAATATGGTAGCATAGGTAGTTAAGAATACATCTTAACTACCTATGTGTACAATCTACACTGGGTACCAGCATGTTTCTGAGTGCAATTCAAGGAATCAATAATCACAATGGCAGGACTTCTGGTTTGCCATCACGAATGCCACGGATACTGGAAGGCAAGCTCCATCTTCCGCATCCGATTTTGTTCCACTGGGGGACCCTGGAAAGGGTTGAAAGTTGCCCTGTATGGGCGACTAGCAAGGAGGGGACCCTTGCTTGAGTGTGGGAGGGCATCAGTCATTCTGCTTGATCCGGGGTAGCCCTCCAAACCGGCTGAGGAAAGACTAGCCATAGCAATATGGCTCATCACTAAGCTGCAGACAGCCAAAGTCAAACTTACCATCAAGCACTTCTAAAGCAATGCAGATGAAACTGGATGAAACTAAAACTGATCTTCTCTTTAAGATTCTAAGCATTTTCTTTTCCTGCAAAAGCTGCCCAAAGTACCTTTCCCCCTGTGAGGAGAGATGGAAGGGAATTTCTGCCCCACCCTCTAAGAATAGCGGTGACTGACTACCCAGGGGAGTTAAAGCACTAAAAAAACCAATTTTAATCTAATTGGATTTATATGTTTCTGAAACTTGAAGACCAAAAGTTTTCTTTTTTTATTGGAGACTTTTGTTTTTATCTACAAAAAAGAAATAAAACTGGAAAAAGGATTATAAAAATTTTGGACTTAAAATTTTTAAATGGCATCGTTGACATCTTGTGGTGAGGCTTGGTATTACAACTTGTTATTGCCTAATAGAGACTTGGCTTGAAGCCCAGACTTCAGATAAAACTCTTTTGACCTTGATAGATACCACCTGTGAGAAACTCAGCTGTAAAGAGAATGTCTGGGTGTCATAACTGGCCTGCTTGAACTATGAATGTAAACCTTTACTGACTTTCAGAGTTATATGCATGGAATTGCTTTCCTAGCTCTTTATTTGAGGAACATTGGTTATTATATGAGATTATGAAATACCTTGGACTATAAAATCTTACTTGACTTCTACTATAAAGACTACCTATAAACATGTGAATTAGAGATCCCATACCTAGTTATAAAATTATTTTTAACATCTGATTTTAAAGTCCTCAACTTAACACATTATTAAGAGAATATGGATGAAGACCAGGAAAAGATCCTTTCCATGTTGAAAGCAATACATGAAACCATTATTTCAGCTTGTGACAAAATAAGACCCAACATAAAAGAACAAGATGCCAGCTTAGATACACAAACCCAAATTTTGACTACAACCAAAGAAGTAAAAATGCAGAAGATAACAGAAGAAGTGGAACAATCAAATACTAAGACAGAGTACTCAATTGATCAACAAATACAGTTAATGGAAAATCCAGAAAAGAGAGTGACAACACTGAAAATGGAAAAGACTTTCTATATAAATCAGAAGAAATTTGAGAAAGAAGAACAGATTGAATGGAAAACAAACATATCAGCACAATTATGAGGAATTGGAATAATAGGGAGATGATTGAATGAATACAAATGGGTTAGCCCTTCCAAAAAATGACAACTGAATGGTCTCTCTTATTTCAAATAATATATATAATAATAGAGGGAGATCTATTTGATGATCTAAAAGCACTGACATGGAAGGCTATTTGGCAAGGGAAGAAAGCCAGAATAAGGCTGAAGAAAATTGGGGGTTTGATTTATTAGAGGGGATTTCATATTACTAATTAGAGGGTTAAAGAGAAGTTGAGATAAGGGGAATTTAAATTAATTAATTAAATTTAAAATATTTGGAAACTAGTTGAAAATAAGAATTCTATTTGTTTAATATTTAAAAATTAGACCCAAAAGAAAAAAAAGTATGAATATGTTTGATTTATTGATTAACCCTGACAATATATATAATGGTTTTGATTTATTAAAGGGGATAAAGGTAAAGGTAAAGGTTCCCCCGCACATGCGTGCTAGTCGTTTCCGACTCTAGGGGCCGGTGCTCATCTCCGTTTCATAGCCGAAGAGCCAGCATTTGTCCGAGGACATCTCCGTGGTCATGTGGCCGGCATGACTAGACGCCAAAGGCGCACGGAACGCTGTTACCTTCCCACCGTAGTGGTCCCTATTTTTCTACTTGCATTTTGACGTGCTTTCGAACTGCTAGGTGGGCAGAAGCTGGGACGAGTAACAGGCGCTCACTCTGTTACGCGGCACTCGGGATTCGACCCGCCAAACTGCCGACCTTCTGATCGACAAGCTCAGCCTCCTAACCCACTGAGCCACCGTGTCCCTTATTAAAGGGGATACCATATTATTAATTAGATGATTTAATATGGTGGGAAATAGATAACTTTTAGGAAATAGAACAATATTATATTCAAATAGATGTGTATTTTTAATATTACATTCTGTTTTGAACTGAGATAAGGGAAACTTTGGTTACCTAAAGCCTGGAAATTATAAATATCAAATGTCAAATTTGAATATTGATGGGAAACTAAAAGTTGGGAAAAAATCAATAACAGGACATTGATTGTCTATAAATATTGAATGTAAAAGTAACTAAGATATGTATAAGCTAAAAAATTATTGATAAATGTAATAATGATGTTTTTACTTAGTTGATATACTAAGAACTGTATTAGCTTAAATACGAGATAGTAGATATTAATGGAAAAAGAGACGAAATATTTGATGTTGGAATTTGAGATTTGTACTAAAGATTTTTGTATGTTATTGAACTATTGATTAACCTTGCCACTACATTGCTTTTTAAATACTTAAATGTAAAATTGGAAAATTAATAAAATATTATTAAAAATCAGTATGGCATAATGCTAGAATATTAAGGGCCAGGATATTTTCTAGGACTGTCTGTTTCCAACTATCTTTGCCTACTATTCAAGATTTGATAGAGATGCAAGCTTTGGGTTCCATCAGTGAGATAGTATCACCTTTGGATCTTCTCTTTAGCTATGCCTACCCTAGGGAACAATATTCTCCCTATTAAGGACTGAGATGGCCCCAACAGTCTTTAACAAGGCATGTTATTTGAGCAACTTTTAGTGCATGTATATTATTGCCCCCAGGGTGGTGTGTTTTATTTACTATTATTTTACTGCAATGTTTTTAATCCTTGTTAGCTACCAGAGTTGTTTCATGAGTGGGCCTCCATGTAGATTGAGTAAATAAATAAAGCCAAATAAAATGATGTAGGTCTATTATAAGCTTACCAGGTTTATGTTAAAGGCTGATTAATAGTGGAGCAGTTGTGGACTGTGCTATTATTCATTTAAAATATATACTTCACAGAGTGTAGCAGTTTAAAAGAGAAATTACACACTTCAATGAAAAATAAGGCTAACAACAGCTCCTAGCTTGCTACCTATCTCCAGATATTGGTACAGGGAATACAAATGAGTGAGTATCATGAAAAGAAAATAAATGATTGGTTTGAAGTGTTCCTGATGGGTGCTATGAGTCCATGGATCTTCAAAATCACATTTTGTCCTTTGAATCTGAACATTTGCACAGACTTAATTTCTTCCTCTCATGATAATTTAGACTTAACTAACTCTCTGAATTAAGAGTAATATAACTGTAACTACAGATAGTGACTGTTTAAACTTACAATGGAACTGAAAAAAGTGATTTATGATCATTTTTCACACTTATGACCACTTCAGCATCTCTGTGGTCACGTAATCAAAATTCAGACGCTTGGTAACTGAATCATATTGATGACAGTTGCAGTGTCTTGAGGTCATGTGATCACCTTTTGCGACCTTCCGACAAGCAAAATCAATGTGGAAGCCAGAGTCATTTAACCATTATGTTACTAACCTATCGGCTGCAGTGATTCACTTAACAACTGTGGCAAGAATGGTCGTAAAATGAGGCAAAACTCACTTAACAAATGTCTCACTTAGCAACAGAAGTTTTGGGCTCACTTGTGGTCATCAGTCAAGGGCTACCTGTAATGAATCACTGGGTTCTTGGTAATAAATATGGGGTGACCAGAATTCATTTCATGTTGTTTACTTAGTAACTTTCTGGGATATTTATCGGGGAGGAGGTGGCAGTAGAGGCAGTGATGGGTGCATAAAACGTTCCACAATTTTGAACTCTGCAGAAAAAAAGCAAAAGATGATAGTTCCGCCACATGGGATCCTATTCAAGATCTCCTACTAAGCTTTTTTTTTTCTCTCCGAAATTTGGCATCTAGTATGTGTGTGTTTTCTATCCTTTCTTTTCCCTATGCATTCATATAATGCAATCAGAGAAGGCATTCAATCAATCCTATCTCTGTGGAGATCTGATTCTTCTACCTGTTGTGAAATATATGTATGAATATAAACAGGTGGGGGGGTCATTGAGGAAAATGGTCTCCCACTGCAACGTCAGAATGGTTTTAATGCCAGGTGTATTATCTGCTGTCATCATGCAAAACCAAGATGCTAAACAATGTAATCCCTATTTCCTTTATCAATTTGCATATTTAGCTACTTTAACATTTGCATTCACAGTTACTAAAGTACAGCAGCATAATTAGTGTGCGTTTGACTGAACAGCTTTCATGAACACCCGGCTGCTGATAGAAAGGATATGGAAGAGAGGCTGGAAAGTAGCAGAAATAATACAAATGCACAGTCAGCCACTTCTTATGTAGCAGTGTGTATGCCTGTGCATGTCTGTGTGTCTTCATACACACACACACACACACAAATATACTACATTTATAGTTAATATTTTTCTTTATGAGAATGTAAGACACAGCTCCCCTTCATGGATTACTGCCTTGTCATGACGAAGGGGCTTGCGTAATTCAATGAAGCTATGAGCTATGCCATGCAGGGCTACCCAAGACGGACAGGACATAGCAGAGAGTTCTGATAAAACGTGATCCACTGGAGAAGGAAATGGCAACCCACTCCAGTATCTTTGCCATGAAAATGCCATGGACTGTACCAAAAGGAAAAAAAGATATGACCTGGAAGATGAGCCCCTCAGGTCGGAAGGTGTCCAATATGCTACTGGGGAAGAGCAGAGGGCTAGTACTAGTAGCGCCAGAAAGAATGAAGTGACTGGGCCAAAGCTGAAAGGACACTCAGCTGTGGATGTATCTGGTGGTGAAAGGAAAGTCCGATGCTGTAAAGATTTTTTCTCCATAGGAACATGGAATGTAAGATCCATGAATCAAGGCAAGCTGGACATGGTCAAACAAGAGATGACAAGACTGAACATCGACATCTTAGGAATCAGCAAACTAAAATGGACAGGAATGGGTGAATTTAATTCAGATGACCATCAGGTATACCACTGCGGGCAAGAATCCCTCAGAAGAAATGGAGTAGCTTTCATAGTCAATAAAGAGTAGTAAACTCAATACTGGGATACAATCCCCAAAATGACAGAATGATGTCAATTCGAATCCAAGGCAAACCATTCAATATCACAGTAGTCCAAGTCTATGCCCCAACCAGCGGTGCTGAAGAGGATGAAATTGACCGGTTCTATGAAGCCCTACAGCACCTTATACAACTAACACCAAAAAAATTATGTCCTTATCATCATGGGGGATTGGAATGCTAAAGTAGGAAGCCAAAAGATAACCAGAATAACAGGCAAGTTTGGCCTTGGAGTACAAAATGTAGCAGGAAACAGGCTGATAGAATTTTGTCAAGAGAATACGATGGTCATAACAAAGACTCTTTTCCAGCAACCCAAGAGATGGCTCTACACATGGACATTACCAGATGGTCAACACAGCAATAAGATTGACTATGTGCTCTGCAGCCAAAGATGGAGAAGCTGTATACAGTCAGTAAAAACAAGACCAGGTCTGTGGCTCAGACCATGAGCTTCTCATTGCAAAATTTAGGCTTAAACTGAAGAAAGTAGGGAAAAGCACTAAGCCACTCAGGTATGAACTAAATTATATACAGTAGAGGTGACAAATAGATTTAAGAAATTAGATCTGATAGACAGAGTGCCTGAAGAACTATGGATGGAGGTTCGCAACATTGTACAAGAAGTAGCAACTAAAACCATCCCAAAGGGGAAAAAATGCAAGAAAGCAAAATGGCTGTCTGAGGAAGCTTTGCAAATAGCTGAGGACTGGAGGGAAGCAAAAGGCAAGGGAGAAAAAGAAAGATACAACCAATTGAATGCAAAATTACAGAGAATAGCTAGAAGAGATGAATGCCTTCTTAAATGAACAGTGCAAAGAAATAGAAGAAAACAATAGAATAGGGAGGACTAGAGATCTCTTCAAGAAAATTGTAGAGATGAAGGGAACGTTTCATGGAAAAATGGGCATGATAAAGGACCAAAATGGCAGGGACCTAACAGAGGCAGAAGAGATTAAGAAGAGGTGGTAAAATTACACAGAAGAACTATACAAGAACGAGCTTAACATCCCTGATAACCACAATGAGGTGGTCACTGACCTCGAGCCAGACATCCTAAAATGTGCTACACTCAATTTGCCAGCAATTTGGAAAACTCAACAGTGGGCAAAGGATTGGAAAAGATCAGTTTATTCCAATTCCTAAGAAACGCAGTGCCAAAGAATGTTCAAACTATCGCACCATTGCACTCATTTCTCATGCTAGTAAAGTTATGCTTAAAATCCTACAAGCTAGACTCCAGCAGTATGTGGATCCAGAACTACCAGAAGTACAGGCAGGATTTTGAAGAGGCAGAGGAACTAGAGATCAAATTGCCAACATACACTGGATCATGGAGAAAGCTAGGGAATTCCAGAAAAACATCTACTTCTGCTTCATTGACTATGCTAAAGCATTTGATTGTGTGGATCACAACAAACTGTGGCAAGTTCTTAAATAGATGGGAGTACCAGACCATCTTATTTGTCTCCTGAGAAACCTATATGTGGGTCAAGAAGCAACAGTGAGAACTGGACACGGAACCACTGATTGGTTCAAAATTGGGAAAGGAGTCCGTATACTGTCACCCTGCCTGTTCAACGTATATGCAGAGCACATCATAAGGAAGGCAGGGCTAGATGAATCAAAAGTTGGAATTAAGATTGCTGGGAGAAATATCAACAACCTAAGATATGCAGATGATACCACTCTAATGGAGAAAGTGAAGAAGAACTAAAGAGCCACTTGTTGGGAGTGAAGAAGGAGAGTGCAAAATTTGGGTTGAAACTAAACATTAAGAAAACCAAGATCATGGCATCCGGTCCTCTCAGTTCCTGGCAAATAGATGGGGAAGAAATGGAGGTAGTGACAGATTTTATTTTCCTGGGCTCCAAGATCACCGCAGATGGGGAATGCAGCCAAGAAATTAAAAGACGCTTGCTTCTGGGGTGGAAAGCCATGGCAAATCTAGACAGCACACTAAAAAGCAGAGACATCACCCTGCCAACAAAAGTACGTATAGTTAAGGCTATGGTCTTTTCAGTTGCAATGTATGGCTGTGAAAGCTGGACCATTAAGAAAGGCTGAGCGCCAAAGAATTGAGGCCTTTGAACTATGGTGCTGGAGAAGACTCCTGCGAGTCGCTTGGACTGCAAGGCAATCAAACTGGTCAGTCCTGGAGGAGATCAACCCTGACTGCTCTTTAGAAGGCCAGATCCTGAAGATGAAACTCAAATACTTTGGCCACCTAATGAGAAGGAAGGACTCACTGGAGAAGAGCCTAATACTGGGAAAGGTTGAGGGCAAGAAAAGAAGGGGAAGACAGAGAATGAGGTGGCTGGATGGAGTCACTGAAGCAGTAGGCATGAGCCTAAATGGACTCCAGAAGATGGTAGAGGACAGGAAGGCCTGGAGGAACGTTGTCCATAGGGTCGCGATGGGTCGGACATGACTTCGCAACTAACAACAACAACAACAAAAGACACAGCTATGCTTACCTTAAAAAATAAGATCAGCCCAAATGGATTCTTAAATCATTGTAACAGCAACATTGCTATTAGCAGAATCACAGAATGCATGTTTTCCAAGGACATGAAGAAAACATCTGCTAAAACTAAGAGAAAGAAAATCAGGGATGAAAAATGTCAAGTTTATTTTTTCCTTTTTCATCATAAAGAAAGTAGTGGAGGGAGAGGGAGAAGAGATGTCTTAAGATATGATGGGGAAGTATCCACTTGGAAAACAAAAGAAAAAGAAGCAGCATCTGGTCCCTGAAGGATGTTGTATACAAAGAGAAAAGGAATAACACTTCAACGAGCAGCATTTACTTCCTAGGGCTAAATTTTTCATTTGGAAGAAATACATTTCACTAAGAATGGTTCTCTTCACAGGGGATGGAAAGGCTGAGATGTTAGGCCTGTTTAATTAAAATGAATCAGGCTGTCTCATTAGGAATTCTAGTTTTAAGACTGAATTAATATTGCAATGAATAGGCACTTTGCAACTGTTTAGCCTCGGTTTATCTGGTAACAGGACTGGGCTTTCTGAATCAGGATCATAATAGAGCTGGAAGGGACCTTGGAGGTCTTCTAGTCCAGCTTCTGCTCAAGCAGGAGACCCTATACCATTTCAGACAATTAGCTGTCCAGTTTCTTTTTAAAAACCTCCAGTGATGATTCTGTACATCAGACCCGTTGACTTAAATCTTCCCGAGGATTTACAAACATTAAAGCAAGTCCCTTCACTTTGTTGCTTAATGTTGACCCTGGTTAGAAAATTTCTCATCATATCATAGAATTCACTTCAAGGTGGCATTATTATTTATTTATTTGATATATTTATATCCCACCTTTTGTCAGGAACCACCCCAAACCACGTCTTAGGAAGACAAAACTCTTGGAGCCAAATCTTAGTCCAAAAGGAATCTTTACTATGACAAGCTTGGTTGTAGGAATACAAGACAGGACTTAATACTGTTCTACAAACTAAACCCTTATAAAGAGTTCCCAGTTCAACCCCCCCTTAACCCCATTTGGTCAGTCCCCCATCATTTGCCTCGTATCATCCCTCTCGTGGGAAAAAGGAACTTAGGACCTTTTATGTTTATTGCTCTCTTCCGTGACACAAGCCAGATGCTCCTACCCTAACCCCCCCTTTTGTTCCCCCAGTTCAAAAGGCTTCTCTTTTCCTTTGAAATGCCTAATACAGGCTCAATACACATTCGTTCCCTCCTCCTCGGGAGATGGCAGAATCCATGGAATAATGTTTTAAACATAATTTATGAATATGATATAAATGGATTCTGACACCTTTATTATTTTTACAAATAACTAAAGATAGCGAGCATATACAACACACTTTCCTCCTCCCTTTTTCCCCACAACAGCCCTGTGAGGTGAGTTGGATTGAGAGAGGGTGACTGGCTCAAAGTCACTCAATCTGGTGCCTCTACCACTAGATCAAACTGGCTCAATTATTTCCTGAAGATTGATGAGGATGCGTCTTTGACTGGGAATAATTTAGGAGTACTTCTAAAAAAAATCATTTAAATATGCATGCATGCATATATGTATGTATGTATGTAAATTAGATCATTCATTCATTCATTCATTCATTCATCCATGCATGCATACAACTAAACTACGGCTACATACCTCTTTTGTACTAGTTATCTTTTTTTACATTCAATCTACATTCTGTCCACATTCAGTCATCTTTCATCTATTCTTAGCTTTATTCTTCTTTTACCACACATGTTCTCACTGCATTCATCATATATTTGTGTGTATATATATTTCCTGAAGTGCAAAAAAGCATGCTGTCATATGAAACTATTTTTTTTCCTTTTTGATTAATAGTCAGTCCAACATACAAACAGCACATACTATCTACTATCTCATTGTTGCTATTTGTAAGTCCTAATACAACCAACAACTTCCAACTTCACTATAAGCATTCCTTGTGCATTTATCCATAATACAATAAACAACTAAGGGGACATTGCAGATCTTTGTCTTACTTCCTACTCAGTGCTGAACTATTCAGTAAGAATTCCACTTATTTTCATGCATGGTTTACTTCCATCATATATTGTTCCTAACTGCATTCAGCAATTAATCTTCAATTTCATAGTATTTATGCAAAAAATACCATTATTCAAGTCTATTTACTTTGTTGCCAAGGCTGAATCTACTTTGTTGCACACTCTGAATCGAGTCATATAATTAGTTTTCTTTCTCATATTCATACATTTTTAGTGGAAAAATCCAGTCTTCCCGTCCCTATCTAATAAAAAGCCAAACTGCAATTGCTGTTTTTGCAGTCAGTTGTCACAATTTTTGGCCTTCTATAAAGAATATGGAAGATGACCTTGACTGAAATATGAAAAAATTGTTACCTAAGC
The DNA here is from genome assembly GCF_964194415.1 of Vipera berus. Taxonomy (NCBI): domain Eukaryota; kingdom Metazoa; phylum Chordata; class Lepidosauria; order Squamata; family Viperidae; genus Vipera; species Vipera berus. The sequence continues at coordinate 260,154,946 of NC_138202.1, read as the reverse complement.
AAAGAGCCCTGAGAAACAAAATAAAATTAGTAATCAGCTCAGGCAGACATCTCTCTGATTCAGTGGAGCATAAGAAGCAGGGAAGGGTAGGGTGTGTAACACAATCAGACTTATGAGATTTTGTTATTATAGCCAATTTCAATAGAGGTGATTATAATCTTCTTGCGGAGTTGATTTTCTGGTCTGGTCTACCTAACGGGCTGACACCTTCCCAGGGACACTCAACAAACCAATCTCAATGCAGCTTTTGCATTCAGTCTTGTTACATTGGTTTTTGTATCCACACAAAAATCACAATTATCACACATAGATGCAAATGTTGTTGTTTGATGGTGTTAAAGGTACCATTACAGAATGTAAGCTGTTCTAAGTAAACCTGCCTTTTGCATTTGACTGGTGGTGATTTTGTCATTGTCCATGATGTTCAAGTGATGCTCCAGATGTTCTGGGATATTATTATTCATTGTATGCATTCAATGCAGAATAACAGCTGCCACTTTTTAGCTGATGATGGCCTTCACATGCATCAAAGTCTTCCCAAGAACCTAGGTGTCATACTGTACCAGTTTGCTACATGTGTGGATCCAAGTAGAGTGGCCTTTACCAACTGACAGATGGAAATCTTATCAACGCACAGATTTCTAAGTGTGTCATCCACATTTTTTTATTATGGCACCCAGTGTGCCAATACCACTGGGACCACCATGCTGTTTTATGGCATAATCTTTCAACATTGATTTTCAGATCTTGATACTTTATGTTCTTTTCCAATCCATTATATTCTATTTTACTATCTTCTGGTATTACCACATAAAATATCCACCTTTTCATTTTTTTATTTATAGCCTCTCTTGTTCAGCAGCATTAAGCACTTTATGTAGTATTCCCTCTTCCTATTTTTCTCCACAACAATAATCCTTTTTTCAGTGGCTAAGATAGAATAGCTGCACCTAAGTTACCCAGTGAGCTTCTGTGGTTGATAGTGCTTTCCAGTCTATCCGATATCTTAGATTTTTTCAATCTTACTCATAAATAATAAAAGCAATCATATTTTTTGATTCATTCATTTTCCAAGCATGTGACCCTGCAATCCCTTGCTTTGAAATGGAGTTGGGGCAACTGATTGAAGTTGAGCATTTACTGGCCAGATGCCCTTCCTGATGCTTATGCAGAGTTCACAGCAGACAATTACTCATTGTGCCCAGAGAGAGAAATATCTGCCACTATCTAGGATCTAACTGACAGCTGCCTGATTATGAGGCAAGAGCTCCACCTTTAGGCCACCACACCACTCATTTTCCAAGCATGTATATCAAGATGTGGAAGTCATAGAATGGATCCCACTTGATAAAAAACATCCATAAAAGAGACCTAAAACAAAATGGATCAACAACATCAGCAAGTATTGTGGGCCAAATTGGCAAAAGAAAGTTCAGCAGCATATCATCCTACAGAGGATAGACAATGGTTAAATGATGATGGTGATTATGATGATAATGATATCAAGATGTATTTAAACCACATTGTTCTGTTCCAGCCTATGACCTTCCCTGTTTGTGTGTCAAGGACAACCACTTTTCTTTTTAAATCAATAGGCTGGGGGAAAAAACCAACCCTTTTATTTATATACAGTTCAAAATAATTAAGTCCTCAAAACAAAAAGCAGCAGAATATTTTCCTTAGCAAATAAATGGTTCAAACAGCAAAACAAGAGTTAAACAAAAAGTTCAGCAAAAACATAAACAGACCAGGATTTCCTTTGGAGTTCCACGAACGGTTGCCTTCACCAACCAGCACTGCCCACACCTTCCCCTTTTATTAGCAGCCCCAAGGCATGGCTTCTCAATGCCTTCTCCTCCTTTCACTGAGTTGCCTCATAGACTTTCTATGGTCTGCTCTGCTAAACTGCCTTCTACTTTGAGCGTCTCTAAATAGATTCATCCGTGAAGCCTCAGAGTCTGAATCCTCCTCCTCACACAGCTGAGCCTCATACAGAACACGATTGGAGGGACCCGGCTCTTCCTCTGACTGAGAGTCCTGTAATGCATAAGAGCCTCCCTCCAACACCAAAGGCTCTCCAAACCCCTCCTCCTCCTCCTCAGAACCCTCAGACTCAGCTGGTGGGAGCAGAGGCTGACATGGAATCGCAACACACATATTCAAATCAACAGAAAAACAGAATAGTCATTTGCTTTGTTCATTCTTGGAATTTGGAGTAGCCTATCCATTGTTAATGTACTCCCTCGTCTCATTCCACACATTCATTATTGTCATCTAATAGAATGATTTTTCTCATGGGTCACATTTATTCATATTGTTGCATGATTTTCACCCAATCTCAATTTTTTCACTGGAGCATAACATAAAATTATTGCCAGCCTATGGGTTCCTACTTTCATATAAACTCATACTTAATAACATTACTTCATGCTTTCTAACATACATTTTTGCTCTATGATTCATGATTAAATCTTCATGTTTACTTCCCAGCAAGAATTTATCTATTCCATTCTACAAGAACAAACCATTTTCTTTGAAATCTATTATATCCTCCTTTCTGTTAGTATCATAAAGATAGCTATTTTTCTTCCAGTCATTTCATTTGTTAGCTTAAGTTGATTACCATTTAGCCCTTTTATATTCCAAGTCACAATCTTCCAAGTCACAATAAAATATTTTTATTTATCAAATAATTCATATCCCAAGGTCATTGCTAAGACAACCAATTTTGTATGTTGGTTAAGCACCAGGCTAAAAACCAGGAGACCATGAATTCTGCTTGTGCCTTAGGCACAAAGCCATTTTGGTGACCTTGAGCCAGGCAGGTTTTCTCAGCTGTAGGAAGAAGACAGTGGAAAACCACTTCCCAAAAACTTTGCCAAGAAAACTTTAGGGACCTGCCCAGGCAATCGTCAGGAGTCGACATTGACTCTGAGGCAAAAAAGAGAAAGAAAGAAAGAAAGAAAGAAAGAAAGAAAGAAAGAAAGAAAGAAAGAAAGAAAGAAAGAAAGAAAGAAAGAAGGAAAGAGGAAGGAAGGAAGGAAGGAAGGAAGGAAGGAAGGAAGGAAGGAAGGAAGGACCATCACTAGGTGAGTTCATAGATGGTCCACTGCTTCCATTATGGCTTTGGCCAATCAAGATTTTCACATATGACATAACAATTTTTAATAAGACAAATAAAGTATAGAGTAGTTTAACAGCCTTAGACATGTTGATACCACATGTTCTCCCCTTATCATAATAACAACACTCATCAGTCAAATTACTTTGCCAATATGCTACAAGCTAAGTTTTACATGGTCACACTAATCTATACAAACTAGGATTTGGAATCCAAACACTATTTTGTAACCAAAATCCTGTTGCCAGCATCTTATCAACTCGGGAGTACTTGCAGTGTACTGACACACATTCAGGATATGGTCTTACATTGAAATATTCACGTATGAACATTTTTACAGAAGGAATAATAGCTGAATTTGTGTCACATTGACATGGACTAGATTTAGATTGGTCTGTTTACAGTTAAATCCATAGGAATCAGTACAATGAATTTGAGTTAAGTACCAGTGAAAGAAAGTCTAATATTATATTAATACAACTTCCATTTATGTTTTTTAAACTCTGAATATGATCACTGTAATGATTTACATGTTGATGGGAAGAAATGAGGAATAATTTTGACTGACATGAGAAAGACAAGCAGCTTTGACAGGTTGCAGAGAAAACCTGAATTGAGATTTGAATAAAAATGAATGTCAGATTCTCTCTGGAAAATATTTTATTTTATTTTTCATAGGTCTAAAGAGGGATGATTATTGTCCATAGGAAAAAATAACATTGTCTTGATATGAAATATCAGAACCTGTTGTCAGTCCTAACTATTCAAGTCAGATACACTGAATTATGGCCATCAGAGTTCAGGCAGTCACCTCACACTTATAACCTGAGATTATCGTCCTCTGATCACACAGCAATCCTGTTCAAGTTCATAAGCAACCAAGACACCAGCTGACATCACAAAGGCTTATTTCTGGATTTGTTGCTACAGGCAACAAGTTTAAAAAAGTTGAATCTCTGTTATTTGAAAGAGAAAATTGTATGGATACTTTCTTTTTAACCATTGAATCTTAACTTCTTTAAGAGCTGTTTGAATTCCTAAGCCATTTTCATGCTTTCTTATGACTTTTGTAAGAGCAGAATTTGTTTTTTTTTTAAAAAACAACCAATGAAAGTGGTAGTTCTGGAACATCTTTACCAACCAACTTCTCTATTCCACATGTTTTTCTCACTAGAAAACATTGGCACTTTGGCAAAGTTCAGCATACCGCAATTGTTATGGGTCAGCTGAAAACAACAGGATCTGAGCAATTTTGTAGGCTGTACCACTGAGTATAAGATTACTGAGTGCCACATTACTGTTATTTCCATCAGGTTAGACAAGCAGCTCTTAGCATGCATACCACTTTCCTCCTGGAGAGACAAATTACTCAGCAAAAATGCTAACATTAAGTGGAGGCTATTCAGATCAAAAGGCCACTTAGGTTAGACATCAAACCTTCCAAGTTTCTTTTGCTGGATTGTCACTTTGGCCCTCATTCAAACATTTCTAAATGTAGCAACAATTATGAACCTTCATATTATTGTTACCAAACAAAAGATATGGAAAATCAGGGGGATGTCAGAGTACCAACTTCCTTTTCCATACTACAGATGTATAATGAGGAGTACTGTTTTTGCTCAGTAGTGGTCCAGAGCTTCAAAGGGGCACAACAGCATAGTGTGGATTGAAGGGTTCTTTTCAAGTGTGCCCTGGATCTGATCTTTTGAAGCAAAAGATCAGCATAGCTGCGGCACTTCAATCTGATCACAAAACATTCTGTCTGTATGCTATGCAGAGTTCTCACTCATTCTGCTGGAGGAAAATAGTGGGCTGGTTTGAGTCACCTCAGCTCCAGGTGGAGGGATTCAATTTTATAAGTTGAAATGCCACCTTAAATTGTATTGCTGGGATACTCTAGTTAAAGGCAATGCTTCAAAGCAATGCAGTACATTGATTGATTGACTGATTCACTGACTGACTGATTGATGGACTGACTGACTGATTGATTCATTGATTGACTGATTGAGTGATTAATTCATTTATTTATTCATTCATTCCAAAATCAAATAAATCAGTGTTTTTTCAAATTTGACAATTTTAAGATGTGTGGATTTAAACACCCAGAATTCCCCAGCCAACATGCTCAATCAAGCCCACATGTAACTGACAATTAACATTGTTGCAGCATAGTATAACATGTATACAAGAAAGGTGTTGCAGAAAATCAGTATTTTTGCTATCTTCCTGAATATTAACAAAGGAAACATTTTGATTTTTGGAGGCAAGCTTTTCCAAAGGGAGGGGTTTAAACCACTAAAGGCTCATTTCCATGGACACTGCTCAATATTCTTTAGGATGGAGACCTACAAAATGGCTTTTCTGTTTGTTCACATTGAGTGATAGATTTTGTTTGAAGAACACCTTAGTGCAGGGGTGTCAAACTCAATTTCACTGAGGGCCACATCAGCATTGTGGTTGCCCTTGGAGGGCCGGGTGGGTATGGCCAGGGTGGGTGTGGCCTACTGGGTGGGCGTGGCTGGAGTGCGTATGGCCTACTGGGTGGGCATGGCCAGCTCTACATCATTGGCATCAAGGGTGCCTATGGGGGCCTGGGCAGGAGTGGGACAGATCTGGGAGTCTCTGGCCGAAGGAGGGTCTCTGGGCCAGGGCCAAGGCAGCAGGGACCGTTCCCTCACTGTTTCCAGGATGGCTTCGGGGGCCACATGAAACCACTTTGCGGGCCGGATTCGGCCCCCGGGCCTTGTGTTTGACATGTCTGCCTTAGTGTGAGAGAAGTCCAAAACTGAAACCATACAGGTTTTTGCAATTAATCACTTGTCTTAGAAACAAGTAGCCAATATTATATAGAACATGCATGTCCATATGTCTGTCTGTCTATTCTCTCTCTCTCTCTCTCAACAGAAACCTAACTACAGCTGCAACATCAGCCACTTTAAACCCCTCCAAACCACACAATAAGCAAACTGACACCCACTATAAAACATGGCACCACCACAAACATGGAGCCGAACAAAAGCAGCACAACTCACCAGTTCAGGTCTAAGGCTGGCAGCTGAGACCAGCCCATCCACTCAAAACACACTCCCACCCAATCAGAACACAGCTAACCCCCACCCAATCAGAGCAAACCTCCACCCACAGACCACACCCCCTCTGGCAGTTTAAAAAAGAAGAAAAAACAGCCACTACCACACACTTCTCCCAGAAGAATGAAGCTGAAGCCACCAGCCTGAGGATGACGGATGAGATTTCGTCAAAACGTTGCCCTGATACCTCCAATTCTGAGCTTCTCGATCAGAAGGTCGGCAGTTTGGTGGGTTGAATCCCGAGTGCCACATAACAGAGTGAGTGCCTGTTACTCGTCCCAGCTTCTGCCAACATAGCAGTTCGAAAGCACGTAAAAATGCAAGTAGAAAAATAGGGACCATTACGGTGGGAAGGTAACAGCGTTCCGTGTGCCTTTGGCGTCTAGTCATGCTGGCCACATGACCACAGAGATGTCCTCGGACAAGCGCTGGCTCTTCGGCTTTGAAACGGAGATGAGCACCGGCCCCTAGAGTTGGAAACAACTAGCACGCATGTGCGGGGGAACCTTTACCATATATATATATATATATATATATATATATATATATATATATATATATATATATATATATATATATATATATATATATATATATATATATATATATATATATATATATATATATATATATATATATATATATATATATATATATATATATATATATATATATATATATATATATATATATATATAAAAGCAATGTAATCATGACCCAATTTCAATGAATTTATCCCATGTTGGATTTTTCAAGGGTCTTTCTTGCTATATTAATGTTACAGCCAAAAGAATTCCCCAACTTTTAAATACTACTATGGCAACAAAAAATGTATTTTAGCTTCCCTGCATTTCTTGATTAAAAAAATAATAGTTGCAGCCAAGAACAAGTACTGAATCAATTTCTCATATTGCATCAATTTATATGCCTCGGGAAATACAGACAATAAACCTATCACATGTTTCTTTTTGAAAAATAGCTGGATGATTTTTTCCCCCAATGGCCATTTTTCCTGGGAGCCATGCAGATTCCCTGAAAAGCCTGCTGCTGTGCAGCAAGTGAATGATTATTTGATTTTCTCTGCATATATGGCCTCTCCGCTTCAAAGTTCATGAGGGATGTAAGAATAGAAGCCAAGCAGAAATGAAAACCAAATAACTCCTGAGATAATTGTTTGACATTTATTTAATCATGGGGGTGGGGGTGGGGGTGGGGGTAAGGCTTCTTTATAAAGTGCATGTTGTTCCTCATGGTAACTTCCACTGATTTGGGGCTGAAAAAGATAAGTTACTTTATTACCTCTTAAAAGGCCCTTGGCCTGACACATTTCTCACCTCAGGGGTGCTCTAGTGACTATAAACATGAAGAGTTTTGCTTCCCAATCACTGGGATTAATCTTATTGTTTATTTAAAGGCATTAACAAAAAAGTTTTAAAAAAACTCTCTATAGGTGCCTTTGTGAAAAAAGTGGTATTTTTCAATATATAATTTGTCAAATATATGTATACATTTATGTATTATAGATACAGATGTCTCTCTCTGTGTGTGTGTGTGTGTGTGTGTGTGTGTAAATTTTTTTGGATTGCTAACAAAGAATTAAAGGGAGACTGATATAGCTATTTCAAACTTATTTGTTCTCATCAGTCAGCCACACCCTTCTGATATTCGAACCTGGGCTGATTGCACATTAGGCAATTGTTCTAACACTTAGGCCACAGGCTCTTTTTTGCTTTGTTAGCTGAGAAGCAAGGGAGATATGTGTTAAGTGTTTGTTAAGTATTTAGAATACCTTGCTAGGCCCCAAACACGGGGCAAATCTTATTTCCTGTTTCAGCCTAACCCAAGGCCTTCAACAGGCTGTAGTCACACAGTGACAGCTCATATTTGTGTAAATTTTTTTGGATTGCTAACAAAGAATTGTTAGCTTCTCAGCTAACAAAGAATTGTTAGCTTTTCAGCTAACAAAGAAAGATCCTGTGGCCTAAGGGTGAGAACAATTGCCTAATGTGCAATCAGCCCAGGTTCGAATCTCAGAAGGGTGTGGCTGACTGATGAGAACAAATAAATTTGAAATAGCTATATCAGTCTCCCTTTAATTCTTTGTTAGCAATCCAAAAAAATTACACAAATATGAGCTGTATACACACACACACACACACACACTGATATAGAGAAACATTTGGAAAATATGAATGAATTCAATGCTTGCATAAATTAATCTGCAAATCTCAAATTAAGACAGCTCACCCAAGTGGTCATCAAGTGAATCATATATCAATATGATGCATTGTCCTTGCTACTGTTTTGCATAGGCTTAACTCCCCTCAACCAGATAATCTCAAAGACTGGATTTGGATTCAAGTTCAAGAGTGGAACTATCATCAACCACCCCCTTTACATAGAATGACATTAAATTGTATGCTAAGAGTGAACGACACATTGACCTGCTGATCCACCTGACCCAGATCAATGGTGAGATGTTGGGATGTTATTCAGACTGAAGTGTAGTCAAGAGAGGAAATGTTATTAAGACTGATGATATGGATCTAACAGTGGGACACATAGCAGATATAAAGACCAGCTACAAGTACCTTGGGGTATTCCAAAGTCACATGGGAACTATAAGAAGGAGGCAAGTAAGAAAAACAGCATCCAAGCACTATCAAAGAATAAGACAAATCCTGAAAAAACAGCTCAATGAAAAGAACATGGCAAGACAAGACCTTGCATGGATGTATCTTTGACAGATAGCTGAGGTGGATGACAATGGGAAATCCTACCAGTGGCTGGAAAGAACTGGACTAAAAGTCAGTATTGAGGCACTGATCATAGCAGCACGTGAACAGGCCAGATCCATACAGGTGCAAACTATGCAGAAAAAGTCAAAGGCAGCCCAACACATAGTGCCAGGGTGTAGGAATTACATACGCTGAATGGCACAACAAAATAGCAGGAACCATTGTGTACAGAGCAGAGTGTAGGGATTAAACTCTTTCAAGACTGGACAGCCATTTGCCTGAAATGGTATAGGGTTTCCTGCCTGAGCAGGGGATTGGACTAGATGACCTCCAAGGTCCCTTCCAACTTATTATTATTATTATTATTATTATTATTATTATTATTATTATTATTATTATTATTATTATTATTATTATTATTATTATTATTATTATTATTATTTCTAGAAGGGAAATTCCACAGAGGATTATGGAAATAACAGGGTTAAGATTCTGCAGGGCTTTCAGATCCAGATGGATAGGCAAGTAGCAATCAATTAATCAGATACTATACTAGTAGACAAGGGCAGAAGACAGTGATAGTGATAGATGTTGTGGTGCCAAATGACACCAACATCAGGAAGAAAGAATATGAGAAGCTGGAGAAGTACCAGAGTCTGAAGAAGGAACTAGAGAGGATGTGGAAAGTAAAGGCCAAAGTGGTCACAATGATGATAGCAACAATTGGGGTTTGTGACACCTAGGTTGGGAGAGTGGCTCCAAAAGATCCCAGGAACAACATCTATCCAGAAGAGTGCAGTGCTAGCAACAGTTAATATATTGCACAGAATCCTCAAACTCCCAGGCCTCTGGTAGAGGACCTGAGATTGAGGAAGACACAGACCACCCGTAGGGGTGAGAAGGGATTTTTTTTTTCCTAAATGATTTTTCTGTGGATCCAACTTAATGCTTGCATGAAAAATATATTCTGCAGATTTCAAATAAAGAACATACAGAATATTCTAATCTGTTTTCCACATTATCCTATATATTTCTGTGGGGCAAATTATGCTCAGACATAACATTTAAATGTTCCAATTTACTGCTCGGTATTGTGGGAAAACATGCCAGACATCCTTTAGTGAATTGTCCAAATTACTCAATACCACTGAAGTTTCCAACAGAAATATTCAATATATTACAGGTGAGATGACTTGCAATTAAATGCCAGCGACTGCCAATTTATAGGGGTCTCTACCTTCTGCTCAAAAAAGATTGGCATATGAGCCTAATTGTTTCCAAAGTCCCAGTAATTGGATTCCCACCTCTGCATTTATCAAGTCACAATCCATTATATGTTAACATTTTAATTTGTGCATTTCATTCATGCTTGCTTGTTTGGAAAAGCTGGTGAATTTACTAGGAAGCAGGGAAGTACGCAATAAGGTCTTCAGACTTTCGAAGGAGATTAGAAATATCCACAAAGAAGAAGGCAAAGGCAGAAGGGCTACTTCTCATTATAAAAGACCACATGTCTCTCAATACTAATTGGAGGGAAAGGACTGAATAGGCCTTTGACTTGATACTGCAACACTTTTAAAAAGTTCCCTTAAGGTTTAGTTTTGTTTTTACAATGCTTTCTTCTACTCATCACCTTCCAACAACTTCGTTACATTCATGACTGGGACATGTGACCTAGCCACATTTCTGAATTGCTTTTTTTATAGTGGCTTCTGTGCAACAAGTTGCTTGCCTAAAGGACTGTGAAAATGCTGTTTTCATTATGCTCTCACCACCTGCTGTGTTCTGCAAAAAGGCTTACAGGGATACTGTAGGAGGATAATCTTTGTTTCATTTAATGAACCACTATGATGGAATGGCCTGTGGGCTGGAGATGGCAGCAGAAACGGTCACCCATTCCCCTGACTTTAGTACTGTTATCTTATTTAGATGAATTTCAATCCAGAGACATTCTGTGTTATTATTTTTTTTACAAATCCATAGAATATGATAATTAGAGTTACAATAAAATGTGTGATAGATAAGAGGAATTTATCAGGACTTTTGTTGGGACAAAGGTTGCCCCAGTCATGCTGAAAAGGGAAAAGACAGACCTCCATTTGTGCACATTAAGGAAGACTCCCTTCTTCTATAATTATTTCACTGAAAATAAAGGGTGGAGTTCATGTTATTTATCAAAGTGATGGTCTCTCTTCAAAGGAATATAGAGGAGAACTTTGTTTTAAAATGCTATTTAAATTCCCAGCCAAGTAAAAAAAGGGCAGACAGGATCTGACTGCCTGCAGCATAATGGACTTCTTGGTTGTTGCAGCTGTTTCCCTCTATAGTTCAGCATGTGCAAAACATCTGACACTCAGATGCTTCTCTCTGCAGCTTACCCATTGGAACACACTTGGTATAGCCGTAATAAAGCCAACAGAGACTCCCAACAGTAGCAGTGTGTACTTCAGCAGTAACAGACCTTTTCTGTTAAGATTTCTGGGAAGCAGTAGGTACAGATGAAGCTTAAAAAGAAAAAAAAATGAAGCATTGACTACTCCAGAAACCACGGCTCTTTAGAAGAGGCACATATGGCAGCAACTGGAGTCTGTACTCCTGAGTTTCAGAGACCACCAAAATGAAACATAATAAAACTGAGAGTATAAAAAAATGTCCTCCCAAAGTTAGAAGATTAGCATTTGGTATCATGGATTCTGTTACTAATCCAATGAATCCATTGTCACTGTAGACGCCATCTGGATTAAAAGAAGTAAAATATTGGGAAAAAAGCAACTTTGTAGATGGTGTTTCTGACCATACAATGAAGGAGAAACCCTGGGTGGTGTTTTCTAAAGTAAATGACAGGTGTTTTTTTAAAAAACAAAAAAACAAACAAACCCCAAAGTACTAGTGACAGGAGATACTAATTATCTTGACATTTGTTAGGAGACAAGCTCTGTAAAGGACAGTTCTACCAGGAAACTCCTGATCTGTTTTGATGGCAACTTTCTCCTTCAAAAAATCCCACACAGGGATACAACAATCCTTGATGTGATCCCAACTAATAAGGATTGTCTTAATCAACCTCAACAAGAGTAGTAACTCAGGGGAATATGACCATGTAATGCTGATATTTCTGATATCAAGTAAAAACAGATTTAAACAACTTACACCAGTAGTTCTTAAACTGGGGAGAGGGGGTAATTACACAAGGGAGTAATTTGAATATATCCTGGGTATGGTAGAGACATTTGTAATTGCTTGTTTACAAGTTGAGTATCCAGTTTGAAACTGCTACTGCCAAGACACTTGTGTAATACCATAATCTGGTTGTTTTTGAGCAGGTAATGACCTTGTTTCACACTTGGAAAAGGGAAAATTGGGTAAAACCATTTAAAACCCACTAATTTATAGCACTGTTATATAGGAATCCATATCAGAAAAAGGGAGTTTATAAAGTATTGGGGCTCCCAAAACTAAAATATTGAACATTTCCAAACAATTCTAATAAAGAAGACAAAATAAGAAGCTAGTTTTGCTGGATTAAAAATCTAATATAAAAAAGAGACATATAGAAAGTAGAAAAATGGATATGTCATCTAGGCAGGGCATGTACAATTACCCCAGAATAATGGGATAAGTGAGGCATATTCATATCACAATAAAAATTGTATAGATGGATCATACATTTTCCCCTTTCTGATGTTCTTCTCCCTCATTATAGCACATTTGTTGTCCTATATTTGTTGTCTTCAAAGTTGGCCCTTTTATGACTTGTGGACTTCAGCTCCCAGAATTCCTTAACCAGGCACACCTGGCTTAGGAATTCTGGGAGTTGAAGTCCACAAGTCATAAAACGGCCAAGTCTGAAGGCCCGTGTCCTATATGGAAACACTGCTAACATTTGAGAACTACTCTATTATACAAGGAATATTTCTGGAGGCTTGCATTCTTCTGAACCTGTAACCCACCAAGAGTCTGACAATCTTTTTTTAAAAAAAGCAAGGCAAATCTCAATTGTGCTATCTGGGCACAAACTGCAATTCCAAAAATGATGGGTTTGGGCTTTTGTTTGTTTTTGAAAATCAGGAATTAAACTCTCATCATTTTTACAAGTGTTAATTTTTCAAATAAGCTGAAACACATGGGAGGAAAGCACTGACTTGTAAACAGAACATTCATCAGGAAGTGTTGCCCTGCTGGTCTCTCCACCCACCTGCAATTGTTGGCCAGATATCTAAACAAAATAAGGTTGGCATGCCAGTTTACTCAAACCAAGCCAGTTAATATTGCTAAAAATGAATGCTTTTTCTTTGATGTTTCATGACCTGCCATGCTATTCATTGATAAATTGCAGTGCCATGCCATTATGTTAAAAATGATAAAGTAAAGCATGCCATCCAGAAGATGTTGCTCTATTGCAGCTAAATATTCCTTGATTTGTAGAGGAAACTCTATAGATAGAAACCGGGTGCGGGGGGAGGGGGGAATGAAACATTTGCCAGTCTGGGTTGGGAGGGAGTTTTGTTGTTCTGTTTTTGGTAAGCATTTCGACTGTACCAAATCAGTATAAAGAACCATCTGGAACATGGTGCGCCTGGCAGGGTTCAGCTGAAAGCAAAAGCCTCTATTAGAGTCACGGTCTATTGATAGCCATTAATTAAAATATCAAATAGAGTAATAGGCAGGATTTTAAAGGGATACTCTTTGTACTGTATAATTAAGCATACACATTAGTTTTGTCTCAATATGCTGTGTGCATTTGAAGGCAGATTTGCCCAGCATTAGAATCTCCTAGAAGAATTACTTCCTTCTTTCCAACACTTGTGATTTATTAATAAAGCATATGCTTCACTACTTTGAAAGGCCAGAGGCAATTTTAGGCATTTTGTCATCTGGTGCCATTCTCCACCCACTCTTCATTTTCAACTTCTGCACCTGAAGGGAGAAGCTGGGGTCTCTCCATCATGAGTCTTTCCCTTCCTTGTGCCCTAAAGACAATGATGCTTCTCTGCTGTTCCATTCAGAAAATTTCAACTCCCCAAAGTCAGTACATAACAGAACTAAAACTGACATGGAGGCAGAAAAGAGCAAAATAAAGATTTGATGTTAAAAGATAACCAGATGAGGCCAGATACGACAGAGAACAATACTCCAAGATAAAATGTTCCTAATGAATCACTGAGGGAGGTGCAATTGGACAGTTCCTAAGAAGGCTGCCGACTATTTCATTCTAAGACTCCTTCCCTCCTGTATCTTGATTACATGATTCAGATTGATTGATGATTCATAATTGGCTCTTCTTGTATTCCCTTGTGCTTCTCATATACACAAACAAACATGCATGCAGCACGCAAGGGAGTGGAAACGTGCCCACAGGCCAACAGAAATGACAAATATGCAACCACCTTGTTTGGAGCTCTTTCTTTTCAGTTAAATCTGCCTGAAACTTTTTGGGAGATTCTCGGATAATTTTGATGCACTGAAGAGATTGTCTTACATTGCAGGCACATTCTGTACCGGGAAGGAGAGAAAGAAGCAATCCCAACCTAAAGAGCACTCTAAAGCTTCCTTAGAGTGAAGAGCAACAACCAAATGCCCACTCCCAGCAGGTGGTCATTAAAGAAGTAAGACTTCAGTTCAGGCAGTCCTATTCTGTCTAAAATCATCCATCTACTGTATATTACATGAGATATTCAGGCATCTCCACAGAATAATTTCAGGGAGCAAACACAGACCATTCACCAGGCTAAGCTCCTGTCTACAGACAGACATACTTGCTTGGACGGACAGACAGTGGGAGAGTGTCTTGTCACTGACTTGCATTTTCAAATCAACACCTGGAAGACAGGCTGCTTGAACAAGCTTATTTACTCTTGTGATCTGTGAGATAACAAACCCTAGTTAAATAACTGTTTCCCTCTTTTGTCTTAGCTCTATGCCTGATACCTACTAGACACTTAGCCATCATTAATATGCAACTTTCCCTTGATGTTTATAATTTATAATTAATTCCAAAATCTTATACTAAAAGTTCCAATACTTCATATGTATGCAAAGCATTCACCTGTTTATAACTTTCTAAGACCCAAAATCTGATGTTTACTTCAAATTCTTCATATTCTTAAACTTATAATTAAAATTTTCATCCAGAATTGAATGAAAGACTAATCTAGTGTTTAGAAGTCATTAATAAGCAATTTCCAAGGTGAATAGAAAGTAAGGGTTGCAAGTATGATGGCTCTTACTGTCCCCTCCCAGAACTCACATTTGCAGGAGACCATATCCTGCAGTCTTCTCATGAGGAACAGCCACACAGAACACACATAAGCAATCCCCTGCAGGGTTTTTTTTTCTAATATACTGTTCTACTCATTGGTTCTTCTTTCTTTGCTATGGTTATTGGCTTTGCTGTTGCAGAGCCATCTTTAATTAAACACACCTTCCTCAGAAGTCCAAATTATTGAGATGGTTTCCTTTATATAAAAGGTAAAGGTAAAGGTTCCCCCGCACATGCGTGCTAATCATTTCCAGCTCTAGGGGCCGGTGCTCATATCCGTTTCAAAGCCAAAAAGCCAGTGCTTGTCCGAGGATGTCTCTGTGGTCATGTGGCCGGCATGACTAGACTCCAAAGGCGCACAGAACTCTGTTACCTTCCCACTGTAGTGGTCCCTATTTTTCTACTTACATTTTTACGTGCTTTCAAACTGCTAGGTGGGCAGAAGCTGGGACGAGTAACAGGTGCTCACTCTGTTACGCGGCACTCAGGATTTGACCCGCCAAACTGCCAACCTTCTGATCAACAAGCTCAGCATCCTAACCCACTGAGCCACCACGTCCTTTATATAGTGCATAGAATTGAGCTCCCTTTTCTTACAACATAAGTATGCTGTTTTTTTTCAAGCCAAAATCCACTTTTATTCTTTGGATAGCTCACAGCAACCTGTTGCAAAAAGAAGGTGCGACCAAAGCTAAGAAATCATATACATATTTTTTTTAGATCTTGATTTCATTTCATTTAATTATTTAATACAAATAGAGATTAACTACTTAATTGTGATTTATATGATTTCTCACTATCTTTAAGAGATTTTCTGTTTCATATATATTAACACTTACAGAACTATGATTTTGCAATTATGTTAGCATGTTACTGATTTATTTTTTTTTATTTTACTTATTTTTATGGCTGCCCACCTCAGAACAGTGACTTTGAGTGCCGTATAAAGTTACAACCATAATTTATCAGTCTAAACCACAAGATGCAAGGTCAAAATCTTGCCAATTAACTTTTTTTTAAAGCAATGTTAAAACTCATCTAACCTTCTGACATTGGCTAACAGAGTTGAGACCATCTGGATCTCCAGAGGATGCTGTTCCACAAGGCATGTGCTGCCCAAATACAGCATCATTCATGGGTCAAACAAGATGACATTGCTTGATGGATAGGACTCAGAATTAAGCTGTGTTTTAAGCCGGCATGTGCTCAAGCAAATGTTCATTGCATGCATTTATGCATGAATACGGGAAATCAATCTATCTGCTAAAAGGAAATCTTAAAAGCCAGGCTTGAAACAATGTTTGGAACAACACAGGTAATGTACATAATGAGAACTTAATGTATGAAATTTAAGTGATTGCAAAGGACAGCTGTTTCACCACCTCTTCCCACCCACCAAGATCAACTCAGAGAAATTCTGTCATGCTGAAAGCTAATCTCACCTTGACTCTAATTCAGGGGTCCCCAAACCCCAGTCTGTGGACCGGTACTGGGCCGTGACATGCCAACAACCGATCCTGGGAGTTGCACAAACAAGCAAAGCCCCATCTGTGGGATGCAGGCAGCACACAAAACCACACACTTTCTGGTCCATGGAAAAATCTTTCTCCAAGGAACCAGTACCTGGTGCCCAAAAGGTTGGGGACCTCTGATCTAATAGAAGTATCTCCTCAATTTTTAAACTGAATCAGTGTGGATAATGCCAAGAGTCCTTTCTCACTGGTGCAAGATGGGGAAAAGTGTTATCTCCAAATTATCTCTGCTCAGAGGGCTATGGGGGATGAAAAGCTTTGAGGGTTCCTTCACTTCAACTGCTTTACAAAAAAAATGGCCTCTCCCTTTTGAGAGCAAAGTGAGGGGATCCTACTTCTTCACTTGCCCTGCTGTGACTTATTCCTGTGACATTTGTAATATTGGGAAGAAGCTTCCAATCAGTGCCCAGGGGTTCAGAAGTAGCTGCTCTTTCTGACAATCACACATATCAGACAAGTCTGTAAGATGACCTGAAGCATCTTGTTGATCTTCACCCTGAGAATGTGCCTTGTCAGTGAAATTAAAAGCCACTTCATACAGAGATATCTAAACAAACTGGGAGCTCTCTCTGTTTATTTATATAATGGTATCGCTATATAGTATTTTACATTGTATATAAATCTACAGATAGATAAAATTTAAAAAGCTAGCCTGGAAAATCTCCCTGCCTCCTAGTTTGTTTTTTGTTTGGGTGCAAAGAAACACACATACACACAGCTTCATATAAAGCTTCAACTTGAGTGTGAAGTAGTAGATATTTCTCTGCATGAAGCTTTTATCTCATTCATTTGCATCCTATATTCAGCAGGCTTTTAAAAAAGAGCCAATGCTGATATACTGACTAAGATAGTGTTTCTCAACTTTGACAATTGTAAAATGTGTGGACTTCAGTCCCTAGAACAGGGATCTTCAAACTTGGCCCTTTTATGACTTGTGGACTTCAACTCCCAGAATTCCTCAGCCAGCGTGCCTGGCTGAGGAATTCTGGGAGTTGAAGTCACAAATCATAAAAGGGCCAGGTTTGAAGACCCCTGCCCTAGAATCTTAACAGAATTCTGGGGGTGAAGCCCACATATCCTTAAATTAGGAAATTGAAAAACACTGGGCTAAAACGTTAACACCAGAACTGGGAGAGACTCAGGTGCAAACCACTACTCAGCTAAGGCACCCTCTTAGCACAGCTTATCTCAAATGGTTGTTATGGGAAGTACGATTTAAGCTCTGAGAGAAAAAGCATAAAAGAAATGCAGTTATAAATTATAAAATGCATTAATGAATAATAGGGGTAACCAAATGGAAGTAACATGCCCTTCAAAATTAATTACAGGTTTGAAAATATGTACATTAAAATGGGAAAGCAGCACATAACTTTTCTCCTTCACTTCAGGGAACAAGCTATTTTGGACCAGGCCTTTAAAATGATGCCTACTGGTTATTGCTCTGCTGTAAGGTTGAGCAATGTCATTGAAAGCAATAAGTGCTTATCTAATGTAATGACAGGAAGGCCTGGAGGAACATTGTCCACAGGGTCGCGATGGGTCGGACACGACTTCGCAGCTAACAACAACAACAACAACAACAACAACAATGCAATGAATATTAATAATCAAGTTTTATGGAAAAAAAATATCTATAATAACATTTGTAAAATAGGTAGTAAACACGCAGTCAAATACATAACCCCCTCTTATATAATTCAAGAAAGTGGAGGCTTTTGATGCCTCCTTTTAAAAAGGCCTTAATCCAGGATTCATATTCTTGATTCATGCAGGATTCCCTTACATGAAAGAGTGGGATTTCTCATTTATGAATGGCCCACGTCTACCAGTTCACAGGAATGTACTGTATATAACCTGGGTCTGTTTATCATCTCACTTGAACTAAATAGCCCCTGGAGGCAGAATTGTTCCAGTTCTTTATGTTCTCCCTTTGTTTTGTTTAAAACATTCATAACGGCCTTCTAGAGCTCCTGCACAATAATAAAATTTATGTTCTGAATGCAGCCCATTCTAGTGCACAGGCACTTAACTGCAGAAATAAGCCTATTAAACTCTATTCCAAGGGAGCTTTGCTTGACCTCATCACTGCCAACAGCACAGTGCCACCCCTGCTGAGTCACAGCTGTTAGGGCCGGAGCAGTTGGCTTTAACTGCAAGAACATTAAAATAAGGAAATATTTTAGTGACAGCACGGGGCCAGGATCAGGGGCGGGAGATTGGCTGTCAGTGAGTGGGTGATCCTGGCATTAGATGGAGGAGGTTGATATTAAGAAGAAAGTCATTGCAACGGCAAGTATAAGTGGGCATATGGATCATTTGGATGGGAGACATCAAAGGGAAGGCTCAGCCCAAAGCCTTTTAAATATTTCAGAACTACAAATGTCACAGGGAAGAGTACCAAGACCAACATTTTCCTGAAGGAGAAGTAAAAAAAAAGTTAATAGGTCCACCGAATCGGGTACCAGTCATATGCATCTGGTCATTTTAAGAGTCAACGAAAAATAATGTTATGGTGCAGTAAACAATTACATCTTCTTTGCCCTACTTAGTCCCCTGCAGATGGGCTTTTCTTATGCTTCTCATTTTAATTTTCAATTCTATTTTTTTTTCTACCTAGGAAACACTGGGTCAAAAATGAAATATGAAATCTGCTATAAACAAAGAAACAAAATCGTTATTTCTCTAATGCAAAAGAAGAGTTGAGTGGCAGCATTGAATTGCAATCTAAGTTCATCTGAAAATCTGTTATCATAATTTGCACCACAGGTGGCAGCACTTCTTTCTAACCATAGAACAAAGAGATAGGAACAGATATTTATTTATTTTTATTTTATTTTAATCCCATTTATATCCCGCCCTTTTCCGAAGACTCAGGGCGGCTTACAATTTAAGCACAAACCAATGCGCTTAGCAATAGCCTTCATTCTATGTATATGCCTGCTTATTAGGGCCATATCACCATACTCTGTTTTCTGCAGTGCTGGTTTACATGCCTTTTCCTTCAGCCTTTTCAGCACCTCTGCCATCCTTCACAGGCTGAGAGGAGAGAAGAGTTAAGCCCCATGGTTTCTTCACAGGTCAGTTAATGTTCCAGTTGATTTTTTTTTGGGGGGGGGGGAAGAGAAGAATAGCAATGGGTTTTTATTGCCTGAAATATCAGAAGAGAGAGAAAGAAAGAGACCTTGATCATTTACTCTCCTACTGTAATGTATTGGGCTTTGTCTTGCTAAAGGAATATCACGTGGGTTAATTGCTGGAAGGTTGCTCAAGCAGGGAAGCTGGCTAACGGCTCCCAGCTCCTCAGACAACCGGTCTCCAATGCCGCCATTGGCTGCCTTTAGGGAGGCAATAGGTTGCTTTAAACCTATTGGCCACTGCCTAGAGTCCAGGGTATAAATTGCTGCATTCGCAGCCCTGTTTCTCAGTTCAGTTCCTGCAAGCAAGAAACAATGATCTTTGTGAACTCACTCGCCTCATCTCGTCATTGAAGCAATGAACCCAGTATCTAACACTGGCGATGAAGGTGGGATCCTGCTCCTCCAACTGAGCTGAAGAGTCACTAGGGGAGAGGCTGAACAAGCCTGGCAGGAAAAGCAATTCCCCCCCATGGTCAGCCTAGTACGGCCACGCTAGTGACCACGTGCCCATAGGACCAGTCCCTGGGCCACGGATGAGCAGGATGCAAAGACAACGAGCCCCATCCACGAAGACCAGCACAAATGACCAAGGTCAGAAAGCTGGAAGAATTTGACATAGCTCACCCAGAAAGATGGTCCTCGTATCTATCCAGGGTCGAGAACTATCTTCGTGCAAATCAAGTTGCTGAAGGCTGCTACACTCCTCTGTGTGTGTGTGTGTGGCCCAGCCATGTTCAACATTGTGGAGAACTTGTTTGCGCCAACACCATTGGAGTCTGTAACGTTCACGGACTTGAAGAAGAGGCTTGGAGACCAATAATTTCAACCCAAGCTGTCGGTAATCGCTTGGCACCATGCATTTGAACAGAGAGTTCAGCAACCAGGTGAAACAGTGTCTGAATTCATAGTGGCCTTGAGTCAGGCCAAACACCTGTGCCAGTTCTCCGACATCAAGGAGAGACTATGAGACCGACTTGTCTGCAGTCTCCGGAATCGAGAGTTACAGCAAAAACTCTTCGCCAAGGAGACTCTGTCATTTCCAGACGAAGCCACCGGCAGGGCCATATGAGTCATGTGGCCCGCCAAAACAGCACAGCATGAAGAAGCCATCCACCATGAGGACGCCGAGCACAGAGAAGACCCCGAAGATGACACAGAAGTCGACAAGCTACAAAGACACAATGACCAACAGCGTCACAGCGACAGACAACAAGGGGCGACTTACAAGGCAGATCCCTTCCTTAGGTGCCCAGGGTGTGGCGGTCCCCACCAATGTTTGGACTGTAGGTTCCGGACAGCCATGTGCCGGGCATGCAGAAAGACTGGCCATATCACGTCCATCTGCAGAGGTCACCTGAGGGACTGGCCATTGAATCACCAGTCGGACATTCCAACCAGGAGAGGTACCGGGGCCCTGGGACAGTATAGCATGGGGTTTTGTTCCAGCTGCAGAAACATTTGCTGTACAGGAGCTCGCCGCCCTGTATGAAGTTTAGAATTCAGGTGGAGTTGCAAGGGGTCCCCTGCAAGATGGAGCTGGACACAAGCTCCACAGTATCTATCATTTCACTTGTGCAATTGCAGTAAGAGATGGGCCAAGCTGAGACCTTCTGACATTATATTAACTGATTTCCAGAATGCCAGAGTCACAGTCAAGGGTGAGGCCACACTAGCCGTTAAATTTAAGGGGTTTTCTGGGCACCTGGATGTTGTAATAGTAGGGGGTCAGTGAATGAGCCTGATCGGGCTCGATTGGTTTGATATACTAGGCATCCAAGTAACCAGAATTAACCGGACGCAAGTCGTGAGTCTAGCAACAGTATGTGAGGAATTCACAGATGTGTTTGATTCAGCTCTGGGGACTTACATGGGCCCGCCAATAACATTTAAACTAGATCCTACTGTAGTGTCGGTCAGGATTAAACCTCGTAGGGTGCCATTTGCTCTCAAGCACAAGATAGACGCTGAGTTAGATAAACTTGTTGAACAGGGCATACTGCAGCCAGTAGATGGGGGTGAATGGGAGACCCCAATTGTAACGCCACTAAAAGCCAATGGGGAGGTCAGAATCTGTGCCGATTACAAATGCACAATTAACCGTGCACTCAATCAGCATGCATACCCAGTGCCAGTAGTAAGCCACATCCTGGCTTCTTTGCAAGGTGGTACAATTTTTGCAAAATTAGATTTGGCTCAGGCCTACCAACAGCTTCCTGTTGATGAGGCCACAGCCATGGCACAGACAATTGTAACCCACAGGGGGGTGTTTAAAGTAAAGCGCCTGCAATTCAGGGTCAGTGTAGCCCTGGGCATTTTTCAGGGCACTATGGAACGGATGCTCAAGGGCATTCCGGGGGTTTGCCCCTATTTTGATGATGTGCTCATCACCGGGGAATACACTGAGGTGCTAGCAAGGAGGCTCAGAGCTGTCCTTCAAAGGCTGTGTGACACAGGCCTCAAGCTTAAAAAGAATAAGTCGCTTCAACTGAGTTCTTGGGTTTCCATATAGATGCTGACGGCATCCACCCTGCCAAGTCTAATGTAAAAGCCATTCAGATGGCACTTAGCCCCAAAATGAAGGGAGAGCTGCAGGCATTCCTAGGCCTCCTAAATTTTTACCACGTGTTCCTTCCTAACAAAGCTGCAGTGGCAGAGCCATTACACTGGCTCTTGGACAAAAATGCTGCATGGAAGTGGACTAGTGTTCACAAAAGAAGCTTTCAGGAATTGAAGGCTCTTCTGTCTGTCAGTTCCATGATCACTCACTTTAAGGAATCGATGCCGGTATGCCTTGCATGTGACATGTCCCCATATGGGGTGGGGGCTGTCCTGAGTGATGGAACTCAAGTTCCAATTGCTTTTTATTCGAGGACACTGTCCTCCACTGAGCGTAATTACACTCAAATTGACAAAGACTCACTGGCCATAATAGCTGCAGTAAAAAAAATTCCACAGCTACTTATATGGCAGACTTCACGGTCTTTACAGACCATAAACTACTATTGGGGATATTCACTACAGACAGACAAACACCCCACATCTTATCCCCTAGGATGCTAAGATTGTTCATTTTTTAATTGGCTTAAGCTTTAAGCTAATTTACAAACCCAGCAAGGATATAGGCCATGCAGATGGCCTGAACAGGCTTCCACTGCCTCAAATCAAACCAGATCCAGCCCCAGTGGCCTGCGTTTTGTCCATTCAGGACTTGCCGGAGTTTCCCCTCCATGCAGGGGACATAGCTACAGAAACGGCAGCAGATAAGACTCTAAGCAGAGTGGTCTCTTGGGTACACACGGGATGGCTAGTTAAAAGCCCAGGTCCTGAGTTTCAGAGCTATTTCACAAGGAGACATGAGCTTTCAGCTCATAAAGGTGGTATTCTTTGGGGGAACAGGGTCATTGTTCCCACCTCATTAAGGGACAGGGTATTGCAATTGCTTCATGAAGGTCATCTGGGTATTGTTTTCATGAAAGCTTTGGCAAGAAGCTATTTATGGTGGCCAGGATTAGATAAAGCCATTGAGGCTCAAGTGCATGGGTGTTACACATGCCAGCAATCTAGGCCTGAAATGCTGCACGTTCCCGTCCACAGGTGGGAGGAGACACACACCCACTGGTCGAGGATTGATATAGACTTCGCCGGGTCCTTTCAGGGACAGCTCTTTCTTATAGTGGTCGACAGCCACTCTAAATGGCTGGAAGTTATACCAAACGCAAATATGACTACTGCTAGGACCATCCAGGTGCTTAGGAAACTCTTTGCAATGCATGGGCTGCCGGATGTCGTAGTGTCCAATAACAAGGCCCAATTTACTGCGGCAGAATTTCAGGCTTTTCTGAGTCCAAACCTCATTAGGCACGTGACATTTTCTCCATTTCACCCATCTACTAATAGTCAAGCCAAATGGATGGTGCGCACCATGAAAAAATCATTGAAGCGTATAGTGACTGGGGACTGTCACCACAGACTGGCCAACCTTTTGCTCTGCCAACATTCCATGCCATGCACGGCAATGGGTAAAAGACCAGCAGAGCTGTGCTGGGGGAGGCGACTAAACACGAAACTGGACAGGTTGCACCCAGATTGGGTAGCAGTTGAGGCCTCTCACCCAAAACCCCTGAGGGGGCTACAAGTGGGCAACAGGGTGTGGGCCAGGAACTTTGGGCACGGGAACTTGTGGGTACCAGGGAAAATCACCAAAATGTCAGGCCCTCTCTCATATGAAGTGGGCCTAGAGGGCGGGCGAGTCGTCCGTCGCCATATCGATCAGCTTAGGAAGTGTTTTCCTGAATGGCCACAAAGCGAGGATTTCATCCCAGGTCCCAGCCATGGACCGCAAACCGGCAGCCAGGCTGATCAATCCATAGGCTCTGAGATCCCAAGCAGTCAGAGCAATGGGGAGGTGGCCGTAGGGGAGCAAAGCCTAGAAGTGTAACATGGGGCCCTTGACGGTGAAAGCCAACCAGAACACTACAGCCACTGTGCTAACTCTGTGGAGCGATTGGACTCTGGCATGGGCCGACCTGAAAGTGCCAGCCAGAAAATTCCAAGTCAGCCAGACTCGCTGGAACTTATGGACCCTGGTCTACCCAGCCCAGCGGGCAAGCTGGTAGGCCAGGGGGGGCCTGGCTCTCCCAGGTGTTCCACGAGGGTTCGCAAGCCTCCTGCATATCTACAAGAATTTGTTCTGAAATAACTGAGCTATAATGTTGTTTGTATCATTCATGTGCTGCTAGCCAGGAAACTCTCTGTATTAGCCAGTATGGAAAAATGTGCACATTGCATGCGACTGTTGTAACTCTGTAAAACTTGTATTGCTGTAATCATTCTCCTTTTGTTATTATAATGTATGTACATTCTAGGGGCGAGGGGTGTAATGTATTGGGTTTTGTCTTGCTAAAGGAATATCACGTGGGTTAATTGCTGGAAGGTTGCTCAAGCAGGGAAGCTGGCTAATGGCTCCCAGCTCCTCAGACAACCTGTCTCCAGCGCTGCCATTGGCTGCCTCTAGGGCGGCAATAGGTTGCTTTAAACCTATTGGCCGCTGCCTAGAGGCCAGGGTATAAATTGCTGCATTCACAGCCCTGTTTTTCAGTTCAGTTCCTGCAAGCAATAAACGATCTTTGTTGAACTCACTCTCCTCGTCTCGTCATTGAAGCAACGAACCCAGTATCTAACACCTACTATCCCCAAAACAGTCATAAGAATCGATGCCCTCTTTCTGAAAGGCTTAGAAAATCTCCCTCTGCACCTAGAGTCAGATTTTGAAAGGAATCAAACACCTTGTGTAAGAGAAAGTGGCAGGTTTTAGCCTGTTTTATAGCTGTAGTTGTTAAAGCTGTAAATATCCTGTAATTCCATGGAAGGAAACAGGTTGATCACTCTGTAGAAACATTCTGTTGCTTTGGTTGACTGAGAAACAAATTGTATATTATGAAACAAAGGACTATTGTGCTACCAAATGGTATCAATAAAATAAATAAGCCAAGAGGCTTGAATTGTTTCAGTTTGCTTATCAAAACCACAGTGCTAATAGTTAATATACATATGTTAGCACAGAAATAGTATATATTTAGAAGATCTATTTAGATGTATATCCAAACTTTAGGTAAATAATGGGCTTCTTTTTAGATTATTTTACTGTATCATCAAATCATATTCATAATCTGCTTAGAAATATCACTGGTGAGCTTCTTTATTCATGAAGTGATTTTGTTCTGCTGTCATGGAAGCTACTTTACCCATATTTATTCATTTATTTCACAGTTAAATGAAATAATACAAGAAAATTTCACTAATGAAGGCAAATATATGTGTCCTAGGATAGTGTTGCAGGAGCCAATCTGGATCAGTCACTGGGACCAGAGATTTAGTCTTCTGGGCTTTCAGACTCATGCTGGTGACCATCTTCATTTTTGTGGACACAAGCGCAAGTTCGAAAGCTCAGAAAAAAAAAAAAACAACCTCTGGTCCCAGGGACTGACTCCAGATTAGATCCTGCAAAAGAAAATTTGATGTGTGATTTTAGCATCATTTTAGCAATGATGTATCTTCTTGGAAGCATTTTCAATATAATATATTAAAAAGTAATCTCTTTTTATGCAATAGTAAATCCAGATTAGGGACACGGTGGCTCAATGGATTAGGATGCTGAGCTTATCAATCAGATGGTTGGCAGTTTGGCGGGTCGAATCCCGAGTGCCACGTAACAGAGTGAGTGCCTTTTACTCGTCCCAGCTTCTGCCAACCTAGCAGTTCGAAAGCACATAAAAATGCAAGTAGAAAAATAGGGACCACTATGGTGGGAAGGTAACAGCGTTCTGTGCGCCTTTGGCATCTAGTCATGCCGGCCACATGACCATGGAGATGTCCTCGGACAAGCACTGGCTCTTCGGCTTTGAAACGGAGATGAGCACTTGCCCCTAGAGTCGGAAACGACTAGCATGCATGTGCGGGGGCACCTTTACCTTTACCTTACTAAATCCAGATTATCAAAGAAAGATTATTTCTTTACAATATTTAGGACCTGCTCCAATCAACAAGAACTGGGAACAGAGTGTAACACTGTACATACTATAGAGAGAAATATAAGGTATACATTTCTATAAATCCCAGCCAACAAAAATCTCATAAGCTTCTATAACTTAAATTATCCTAAGGACCAAACACCTACTGAAATAGTACAGTTTTGAAACACTGGTAGAATAGGGGCAGCCATACCTCAGGGTGGGGACACATTCTAAAGAACAGGAGTCACTACTTAGGAGGCCTGCCTCCTGACCAACATCCCATATAATTTTCAAAAAACAGGTATTCACAACAAACTTGTGGGGAAAAAACCCAAGAGGTTGATGACTGGCCCAGATGGGGAGATTCAGCTTCTGGCAAGTTGTTGCTGGTGTATCCTGATGCTGTGTTAATGAGGACTTTAAAGGTGATAACCAATCCTTTGAACTGACTCTGGAAACCTAGTGGTAGCACATGCAGAAACTTCAGGCTTGATATTATGAACAGAATTATGTATGAATTGTGGTAGATGCCTGCCTCTACTTTATTATTTCAATTATATTTATTGTAGAAATTAAGTTGTTAGAAGTCTGAGATAATTTGTTTTGATTTCATTTCTACTGTATTTTGCTTTGCATCTATATTGGATTTGTTTTGTTTTCCAATGCTTTTAAGTCAGTCTTGATTCCTGGCAACTGCTTGGACTAGTGCCTGAGATTTTCTTAGCAACATTTTCAAAAGTGGTTTGTTATTGCCTGTTTCCTAGGGCTGAGGATGACTGGCTTAGAGTCATCCAGCTGGCTTTGTGCCCAAGATGGCATTAGAATTCTTGTTCTCCTGGCTTCTAACCCAATGTCTTAACCATTAGATCAAATTGGCCCTCATATTTATTAGCAACAGTATGTTAATCGTTAAAGTGAATATTTTTATTTGTTATTTTTCCTTAGTACTGACTAATATTGAAAGTCAATTTTTTCTTTATTTGGGTGCTTTATACTGTACTGGATGCCTCCTTCAATATATATAATTTTAATTCCTAAGATTTGCCAATAATGAAGTCCCCAGCTGGTTCTCTGACATATTGAATTACCCAAAGAGTGTTAAGGTGACAATACAAACTAGAAGAGATTCAGTCTCCAAAAGCTTGTTGGAAAAGTCTTAATCCATATTTTAGAGGGTCAGGGGTTTATACTAGAGGGCTGGAGCAGTCCATGAAAGACTCTGCTTGCAGATGCTCACCTTCCTCACCTCCCAGGAATTAACCTTTTCTATTGACTCATATATCTATATAGATGTGAATAGAAGGTCAAACAGCTAATGTAAGCTCCAAGTGGAAGAAAGCAATTTTAAAGAAATTCATCTTCCTTTCATATCACCCCTCCAGATATGTAGCAGCCTCCAGATGTGTTGGGACTCCAGGTCCCAGAATTCTCCAGTCAACAGGACTGAAGGCAATTCCAATAGAGAAATTGGAGGTCAGACTGGGGAGCTCAATCCTGGGGCACGCTGCTCTAAATTCTCCACAACTAGCTTCCATCCTGTGCCAGAGGATACAAAATGATTTCTCAAGGATTATGGAGGATAAAACAAAAAGAAGGAAAGATAAAAATGCCCTATCTCTGGTGAGTTCTGCTTACAGGATCCAACAAATTGAATACATTAATTTTAAAAATTAAAATAAGCCTGGGTAGAAATGCATATTGGATAGGAGTATAAACTACTGACCATGTATGTTTTTGTAAACAATTCTATCCGACTGTGAACTAGGTTTTAAAAGCCACCATCTTGTTTGACAAGGCACCATATTCTAAAACAAAGAAAAGTTTCCTGGCACTTGGACTTGCCATTTGCCATAGCTGCCTGCTCATAGCAAGCCTCGGGTCAGGATAATTTAATTGTGAAGGAGTATTCCCAGTGTCCCCAGGTATAGTTTGGGGCAAATGCAGCATTTTTCAAGGAACTCTATAGGATATTGAGCCTTTCAAGAGCAAAGTGAAAAAACAAGGCAATGCAGTCAAATGGAGCATTTCATTAGTGTTTGCACAGAAGGAGTAATAGCTATAAGAAAGCTCAATAAAAATGAACCCAATAAGAAGCCGTACACCAGACCTGTCGGACAAAGCAACATTATTAATGTCAAATTGCTTGCAGACCATTCTTTCAGACAGATTCTAAAACTGTGCTTCTTCACAGCATTTTTTATGCTGTGCTTCAAGCAGATTCTAGAACTGCTAGATACTGTAGATATGCTACGTGAAAATTAAAGAATGGAGCTTTGAAAGCCAATTAATGGCTAACTACAGTGAATAAAATCACGTCCTCAGTGAAAAACAAATTATTTGCCAGTGAGCTATGGACATCTGAGTTGTGAATATTCTTGAGTGACCTACATCATTTCCAGATTATCATTATCAGAGACAAAATATAAAGTTGGAACTAAATGAAATGTTATTTAAAGCTCCGTGGTGTCTCTATTATGCTAATGTTAGTAATAAAAAGAATAAGTCATAAGTAAGTAATGTTGTCTTCTGAGCTCGTATATTACATAAGCTACAATTGGTGTCACTACGAACCAATAAAACAGTGTCCAAATTAGGTTTATTGCCCTAAAATAAACACTGTTTCATTTACTAATCCTATTTGCACAATGCTAAAGAAAATGAAACAAATAACTAAGCCCAGGCTACAGTTTCTTAAGCAATTGCACCTTAGTGTGATGTGTGAATTCAGCAGGCACAGTTATTTCATGGTTGTTTGTGGGTTTTCTTGTTGTTGTTGTTGTTGTGTTTCTGGCCAGTTCTTGATCTGATTTTTGTGCCTTCTCAAGCTTGTCACTAATCCATAGCACTGTCAAATCATAGCATATATATAAATATATAAAAGAGAAAAATAACTGAAAATTGGCTAAACAAGACATGCTTACTTTTCTTATCTGTATGTTATTTCCAGTCTTGGTTTTGTTTAAGAAAGTATACTTAAAAATAATCACATCTTAGTAAGAATGTACATTCATTCCTTTGCTTACTCTTTTTCTCTGAAAGTACTCAAGGCTCTCTGTTTCTAAAAAATATAAATCAAAGCAACCAAGCATGTTTTAAACTCACTGCGTACAATATTTGTACATTCTTCAAAAACATTATATTGTACATGATATATTTATAACCATACCAATAGCATAATCATTGATCAAGTAATTTATTTATTTGTTAGTTATGTTTATATGGCTGATCATCTCACAAAGAAGTGACTCTGGGTGGCTGAAAAAAATAATATATGCAAGCAATATCAATCAGTCAAATATTTATTAAAGTCAAAGACCAGTATACACACACACACACACACACACACACACACACACACACACACACACACAGACACATGGTAAAGGTTCCCCCACACATGCGTGCTAGTTGTCTCCGACTCTAGGGGCTGGTGCTCATCTCCATTTCAAAGCCGAAGAGCCAGCGCTTGTCCGAGGACATCTCCGTGGTCATGTGGCCGGCATGACTGGATGCCAAAGGCGCACGGAATGCTGTTACCTTTCCACCGTAGTGTTCCCTATTTTTCTACTTGCATTTTTATGTGCTTTCGAACTGCTAGGTTGGCAGAAGCTCACTCTGTTACATGGCACTCGGGATTCGACATATATATATATATATATATTTGATATGATATGTTCATCTTGAAGCAAACACTGAAGATAAACATTATCGGAATGGTCAGGATACCAATTAATTTTTGAAAAAATAATTTTGTTTGAATGTCTCTATGAAAATAGTAGCAAAGAAAAATGTGTCTATAAATTTCCACCTCTCCAGAATCACAGGGACAGACCCTTTCAGCCAGTTGTATCCCTTTGTATTTGCCATCCAGGACAGCTGAGGGAAACACATGACATAGTGCAAGCAAAAAAGCTTTCTGATGATTTACTATCTCTGACTGGCTTAGGTATGATGGTATATTTAATAGAATATGGAACCAGAAACAATGGAGCTTTCTCTAAGTTCACTTTTCTCTCTAAGTCCTCTATCCTTTGTCTCAGGGTTTGTTTTGCCTGGTCATAGTCCAACTCGAATATTGAGGAAGGAGAAAAGCCTAGTTTAATGAGGCAACAGCCTTGATCCATGAAGAGGAAAATTTATCTTGGAGGTTTTGTTGTGTATGTAAATAGTTGCAAACAGGGAAGATTGCAGATTGCAAAAGTAGTGGGGTTTGAGCGGGAGATTCTGTTGCAATCATTGGTTGCCATAAACAAGAAGCGGGAAAATAGTCTCCAACGATTGGTTACAGTTCAAACAGTTCCACTATAAAAAGGTTGCAACATTTGACAGTTGCCAGTTGACTTTGTGTATTCAATAAACTCATTCCTTGTTAAACCACTCTGAGTCCTCGTCTATCAGAACCAAACAATTGGCGACGAAGGTGGGATAGACAGAAGACCAGAGAATTGGCGGAATTGTCGCGCAAAGGCGGCAAATTCGAATACGTGTCAAAGTCAACCGAGCGGCCGCGGCAGAATAAGAAAAATTCTCCGAATGGCGCAGATTGGGTCATTGAAGGAATTCGACCCAAACTTCCCCGAAGATTGGGAAGAATACGTCGGACAGGTCGAAGGGTTCCTGCTAGTGAACGGAATCACAGACGACCGGAAAAAAGCGGCAGCATTACTGACGATTTGCGGCACACCGGTCTATCGAGTCGCTGTCGGTCTGTGTCAACCGCAACCGGTCTCAAGCGTGCCGTATGCCGATCTCCTAGCCAAACTAAAGGTCCACTTTACACCTAGGAGATCCGAACTATTCTGGCGGCGCATCTTCGAGAAAAGAAACCAGAGGCCGGGAGAGTCCATACAAAAATTTGTCGCTGCCGTCAGGGAAGCCGCAGTACGATGTAAATACGATAATCTTGAAATAAGAATTCGTGACCGTGTAGTACTGGGCTTGAGGGACGAGCAGCTACAAAACAGAATTATATCCAAACCCACTGGCGATCTGCAGGAGGTGATCGACGAACTTCTAACGTACGAATCAACCGGGTATCGCGACCCCCCCCGCAGTAGCATGGCAGCATCGTCCGAGATCAACCAAGAGGGCTATGTGGACTGCGGGGAGGCGGACCAGCAGTGGGAAGAAGATATCGCCGAAGTCTCCAGGCGATTCGGAAAATTGGCGCCAAGACCACCCAGAAGCGAAGGGCCCGAACCTAACCGACGTCAACAACCCGCAACTCCGCAAAGACAAGCGACAGGGCCACAACGACCATGGAGGGACACCGCAACCAGACCGCGCGACAATGAACCACAGAACCGGTGCGGCAGCTGCGGCGGCAACCATCCCCGCGCATCTTGCCGATTCCGCACCGCAAAGTGCAGGGCGTGTGGGAAGACCGGCCACATCCAGGCCATCTGCAGGAGCCGTGCTCGCGACAACCGCCTTCACGAAGTCGATGTGTGGCCCGAAGGTAAGGTAACCCCTAACGTTAGTGGCAAGGAGTCCCTTAAACCCTGGGTAAATACAAAGGACCCCCAATTAAATTCAATCTAGACCCCTCAGTAAAACCTATCAGGCTTAAGGCCCGCAGGGTGCCTTTCGCCCTGAAGGAAAAAATCGAGGCCGAGCTCGAGAGGCTTGTAGGCCAAGGCGTGTTAGAACCTGTTGAGGGTGGTTTGTGGGAAATGCCGATTGTCACACCCCTCAAACCCAATGGGGATGTGAGAATCTGCGCTGACTACAAGGCCACCCTGAACATTGGAATGAAAAAACATGCTTACCCGGTCCCGACGGTGAAGCAGGTCCTCGCCACGATCCAGGACGGCGCCATGTTTGCCAAGCTAGACTTGGCGCATGCGTACTTACAGTTGACTGTTTCTGAAGAGGCTGCAGAAGCACAGACGATAGTTACCCACAAGGGGGCGTTCCGCGTCCACAGACTGCAATTTGGCATTGCAGCAGCTCCAGGCATCTTTCAAGAAGTGATGGAGAGGACCTTAAAGGGCATACCAGGTGTATGCCCTTACTTTGATGATGTCTTGATAGCTGGAAAAAATGAAGAAATGCTAGTGGAGCGGCTGGAACAGGTATTGGGAAGATTTAGAAGGGCTGGTTTAAAACTAAAAAGGGAAAAATGTTGCATTGGGGTTAAGTCCACTGATTTCTTGGGGTTCAGGATAGACAAAAATGGGGTCCATCCAACCCCTGAAAAAATAAAAGCAATTAAATTAGCTCCTGAGCCTAGGAACAAGGCTGAACTACAAGCCTTCCTTGGCTTAGTAAACTTTTACCATACATTTGTACCCCACAAGGCTGCCATTGCAGAACCTCTCCATAGGCTCTTAGATAAAAAGACTCCTTGGCAGTGGCAGAAGAAACATAGAATTAGTTTCCAAACGTTAAAAGACATTCTTTCCAGCCAATCAACTGTAACCCACTTCATAGAAAATAAACCAATTTACCTAGCGTGCGATGCTTCACCTTATGGTGTAGGGGCCGTGATCAGCCATTTAGACAACCAAGGAATACAAAGACCAATAGCATATTATTCCAGGACACTAACCAAGGCAGAGCGGAACTACGCTCAGATAGACAGGGAAGCATTAGCAATCGTGGCTGGAGTTAAAAAGTTCCACGACTACCTTTATGGTAGGAACTTTACCATACTGACAGACCACAAACCCCTGTTGGGACTGTTTACCACAGATAAACAGACTCCCCAAATCATGTCACCCCGGATGCTGAGATGGTCCATTTTCCTCTCAGCATACTCATTCTCTCTTCAATACAGACCGGGCAAGGACATGGGGCACGCAGATGCCCTTAGCAGACTGCCCTTAAACATCACCGAGGGTGACCCTGCCCCAGTGGGACAAATAATGTCCCTACAGGACATCCCTGACTTGCCTCTAACTGCTAAAGACATAGCTGCGGCAACAAATAATGACCACACTTTAAAGAGAGTAATGGCCTGGGTCCTGAGCGGGTGGCCAAATGCCAACCCGGATGAAAAATACATTCCCTATTTTAGAAGGAAAGATGAACTATCAGTTCATCTGGGTTGCTTACTGTGGGGAAATCGTGTGGTTATTCCTGGGATCCACAGATCAGCTATTCTATTAGAATTACATGAAGGACACCCAGGAATAGTACGGATGAAAGCGTTGGCTAGGAGTCACTTGTGGTGGCCAGGTCTGGACAACGACATTGAGGAATGTGTTGCCAATTGCCATTTGTGCCAACGTTCTAGGCCAGAACAACAACACACCCGTATGCATAAGTGGGAGTTAGCTAGAAATCCTTGGTCCAGGATCCATATTGACTTTGCTGGACCTTTCCAAGGGTTAACATTCCTGGTGGTGGTTGATAGTTTCTCTAGATGGCTAGAGGTAGTACCAGTTAGTTCAGTAACTTCAGGAAGAACAATACAGGTATTAAGGGGCCTCTTTGCCACTCATGGGTTACCGGATGTCATCGTATCTGATAATGGGCCACAATTCACATCTATTGAATTCCAGGATTTCCTCAAGGCCAACTCGATTAAGCACAAGACATCAGCACCCTTCCACCCATCCACCAACGGCTTGGCTGAATGAAATGTGAGGACCACGAAAGACGCCTTAAAAAGAATCATTCGGGGTGACTGGCATCAAAGACTGGCCGAATTTTTGCTGGCCCAACATTCGACCCCATGCGCTGCTACAGGCAAAAGTCCAGCTGAAATGAGGTGGGGAAGGAGATTGACCACCAAATTGGACAGATTACACCCTGACAGACTTATACCAAGCGCTGAATTGGACATGCCAAATAGAACATTTAAAGTGGGGGAATTAATCTGGGCCAGGAACTATACCCAAGGGGACAAATGGATTCCAGGGGTGGTTACTGAAATCTTGGGTCCCTTGTCGTACATTATTGAGGGGGAAGGGAATAGGATCATTAAAAGACATCTAGATCAGCTGAGGAAGAGATCTAGTGGATGCTTGCCAGAAGATGGGGACCAAAATATATTGGGGGGAAACAGTACATCCAGGTTCAGTAATAACATCATGCCAGAGAGTGAGGGAGAGGAAAGGCAAAATAATTCACCCCCTGGTACTCAACAACAACCATTTAGTCAATTTGACTGGGTAGCACCCCTGCGAGGTAGGCCAGTGACCACTAATCTTCAAGCACAAACAAATACACAAATCAGCAACAGGGAAACATCTGAGTCGGGTAGCCAAGAGCCCAGGTCTAACAGAGACAATCAGCCAAGCATAAATTCAGGAAAAGGGGTCCCTTGCAGCCAGGGCAATAGATACCCTTCTAGAATCCATAAGCCACCAAAATATCTAAAGGATTTTGTTCAGAAATAACAACAACTGGGGGGTAAGGGGTGTTGTGTATGTAAATAGTTGCAAACAGGGAAGATTGCAGATTGCAAAAGTAGTGGGGTTTGAGCGGGAGATTCTGTTGCAATCATTGGTTGCCATAAACAAGAAGCGGGAAAATAGTCTCCAACGATTGGTTACAGTTCAAACAGTTCCACTATAAAAAGGTTGCAACATTTGACAGTTGCCAGTTGACTTTGTGTATTCAATAAACTCATTCCTTGTTAAACCACTCTGAGTCCTCGTCTATCAGAACCAAACAGGTTTAATGGTGCAAGGCCTTGTGGAAAGATATTAAGTTTTAGCCAAAGATTTAAAGAAGCTAGCTTTATTTTTTTTTATCAAGCCTTGACCAGCCAAACAACTAAGTTGTACATCCCCAGGCCTCCACATTATTGTTTTATTGTACATTATTGTTAATAATGCCACAGTGCAACCACTAGATAAACTCTCTACATGGGGCTTGTGAATTCCTCCTAGATTCACAGCTCTCCTTGGATGATCATATAGGAGCTGTGACTAGGGGGGCCTTCGCTCAGGTTCACCTGGTGCGTCAGTTGCGGCCCTATCTAGACCGGGATGCCTTGCGCACAGTCACTCATGCACTCGTGACCTCCCGTTTGGACTACTGCAATGCTCTCTACATGGGGCTGCCCTTGAGGACTACTCGGAGGCTCCAGGTAGTGCAGAATGCAGCCGCGCGAGTTATGGTGGGAGTTTCCCGATACTCCCATGTAACACCTCTACTCTGTGAGCTGCATTGGCTTCCAGTTGTCCTCCGGGTAAGATTCAAGGTGCTGGTTATGACCTATAAAGCCCTAAATGGCATGGGTCCTGGTTACTTACGGGAACATCTGCTGCCGGCATCAACTTCCCTTCGTCCAGTGCGCTCCCACAGAGAGGGCCTCCTTAGGGTGCTGTCAGTGAAAGAGTGTCGACTGGCGGCCCCCAGGGGGAGGGCATTCTCTGTGGGCGCGCCAGACCTGTGGAACCGTTTACCGGTAGAGCTCCGAACGGCTCCCGACCTTCGCTCCTTCCGAAGTAACCTAAAAACATATTTATTTGAACAAGCCGGCCTGGTCTGATGGGTTTAGGGGTATTTTAATGTTTTGTAATTTATTAAATTGGGCTATTGTATTTAATATTTTTTAATTTTTATATATTGTATTTTATTGTATTGCCCTGTACACCGCCCTGAGTCCTTCGGGAGAAGGGCGGTATAAAAATTAAATAAAATAAAATAAAAAATAAAATAAAATGTATAACACGTTAGTAAGGAATGTACAGAACAGTGTTTTTCAAGCTTGTCATATTTAAGGCTTGCGACCAAAGTCAAAAATAACAAAAAATGCTTCTTTCAACATATAAAAAACAAGAAAAAAGTTAAGGAAATGATTGGTCCATTAGTTGGGGAAAGTGGCAAGAAGGTGACAAGCAATAGGGAGAAAGCAGAACTATTTAATTCGTTTTTTGCATCTGTCTTTACACAAAGGGAAAAAACAGTCCAACCTACCCAAACCAGTGCCATAAAAAACAGAATAGAAATGCAAGTTAAGATAGGCAAGAAAATGGTAAGTGAGCACCTGTCCAGCCTAGATGAGTTCAAATCATCAGGCCCAGATGGATTACACCCCAAGGTTCTGAAGGAACTGGCAGACGTGATCTCAGAACCACTGTACTATACTTTTCAAAGATCCTGGAGCACTGGGGAACTACCAGAGGACTGGAAGAGAGCTGATGTAGTTCCCATCTTCAAAAAAGGGAAAAAAATAGATCCAGGAAACTACAGACCTATCAGCCTGACCTCAATACCTGGGAAGATTCTGGAAAAGATAATCAAACAACAAATCAGCGAACACCTTGATGCAAACAAAGTCATCACTAAAAGTCAACATGGGTTTGTCAAAAACAGATCATGCCAGACAAATCTTATTACATTCTTTGACCAAGTGACAAAACTAGTGGACCAGAGAAATGCTGTAGATATAATTTACTTGGACTTCAGTAAGGCATTTGATAAAGTAGATCACAACCTACTACTTGAGAAGATAGACAAATGTGGGTTAGATAGCATTACCACCAGATGGATTCGTAGCTGGCTGACAGGCTGTACTCAGCGTGTGGTCCTCAATGGAACCGCATCTACATGGAAGGAAGTGTGTAGTGTGGTGCCCCAGGGCTCTGTTCTGGGCCCAGTGCTCTTCAATATCTTCATTAACGATTTGGATGAGGGGATAGATGGGGAACTCATCAAATTTGCAGATGACACCAAGCTGGCAGGAATAGCCAATACTCCAGAAGATAGGCTTAAGATACAGAAGGATCTGGACAGACTCGAACACTGGGCACTATCTAACAAAATTCAATGGTGAAAAAAGTAAGGTTCTACATTTAGGCAGGAAAAATCAAATGCATAGGTATAGTATAGGTGGTACCTTGCTCAATAGTAGTAACTGTGAGAGGGATCTCGGAGTCTTAGTAGACAATCACTTCAATATGAGCCAGCAGTGTGCTGCAGCTGCCAAAAAAGCCAACACAGTGCTAGGCTGCATTAACAGAGGGATAGAATCAAGATCAAGTGAAGTACTAATACCACTTTACAATGCTTTGGTAAGGCCACACCTGGAATACTGCATCCAGTTTTGGTCACCATGATGTAAAAATGATGTCGAGACTCTAGAAAGGGTACAGAGAAGAGCAACCAAGATGATTAGGGGGCTGGAGGCTAAAACATATAGGGAACGGTTGCTGGAATTGGGTATGTCTAGTTTAATGAAGAGAAGGGTGAGGGGTGACATGATAGCAGTGTTCCAATATCTCAGGGGCTACCACAAAGAAGAGGGAGTCAAGCTATTCTCCAAAGCACCTGAAAGCAGGACAAGAAGCAACGGATGGAAACTAGTCAAGGAGAGAAGCAACCTAGAACTAAGGAGAAACTTCCTGACAGTTAGAACAATTAACCAGTGGAACAACCTGCCTCCAGAGGTGATGAATGCTCCAACACTGGAGGTTTTTAAGAAGAGACTGGACAGCCATTTGCCTGAAATGGTATAAGGTTTCGTGCCTGAGCAGGGGGTTGGACTAGATGACCTCCAAGTTCCCTTCCAACTTTATTATTATTATTATTATTATTATTATTATTATTATTATTATTATTATTATTATTATTATTATTATTATTATTATTATTATTATTATTAAGATGAGTGGGCTTCAGTTCTCTGAATTCCTCAGCCAGCATAGAGAATCAACTTAAAACACAAGTATGTTGTATAAGTAAATATTTACTCATAAAACCCACCTCTGTTTGTCTTTACATATATATGGAAAGCATTGATCAATATAAATGAAAGTATATGCTGAAATTACTGGACAAAAAGAACAAATCACTCTATTTTCAGCGGGAACAACATTCATTTAACATAGCCTGCATACACTTCAAATATTTAAAAGCACAATTCTCCAGGAGCACCAGAAGAAAGCAAATAGAAACATCCATTTGTGCTTTCTGTATACTGCTTCAGTATACATGTTTATTTATTTCCTTTTAAAATATCGCAATGTGTAAATAAAATACTGAAGTGGTGAGCTACTATGTGGCTATAATGTAAAATACCAAAAGATCTGACTGAGAAGATCCAACAACAGTGTTCTCCCAGCTTATAACTCTTTTTTTTTAAAAAAAAATCTTTATCTTTATAAGATCTGCTTTAAAAAAGCAAGGCATTAAACATCCCTTCTTCTTTCTTATCCATGTTCGCATCTCTTTAGAATTTCTCCAGTTAGATCTTTCCTTTGAATTTGATAGCCCACTTCATCTTAAGCAACTGTGATTATGCCAGTGTAAAAAGAATGATTGCCTGGTACTATGATGCGTAGGCCAATAAAAAAAGGTTCTTTGTGTTGAATGCAATCATACACTACGTTAAGTTTTCAGCCTATCAAGCCATTTGTTTCTCTGCAAACTACACAAGTTAAAATTATTCTCCTGCAGTGGGGTTTTTATGTGCTTTTATGATGTATGCCCTGCAGATCCCATTAAGAATATTCTATTTCCATAAAATGTGTAGGAGGAGCCTTTCATTCCTCTATTTTTATTTTAAAATCTTGATTGTTATATTTTAAACTGAATTCCTTCACTGGTATCTGCACAGGGGAAAAAAAAGCTTTAGCCAAGCATGTTTTGTGTATAGTTAGCATTTGTATAATAATAGCGGTGATGCTTTAGAAAGACAATCGTTGCTAAATCAGGATGTGAAAATTAGCCTCAGTTCCACTGTTTTTTGAACTTTTTAAAGAATGCTCAATACTATGCTCTAATAACATAATATACCAGTGAAGGAATGTCCGGTCAAGATTTAGGTTCTAGATCAGTGTTAGGAACTTGTGGATTTCTGGGTATTGATACATTCCAAGATATGGTGGGATGTAGTCCAGAGTCACAGGAGGAATAAACTCTTTTCCAGAGGGCAAAGAGACAGTAGAGCTTGGAATCTCTCATAGGCAGGAAGAGAACAAAGGTGCATCCCTCCTAGCAATTCACAGGGTATATTTAACACTTATGTAACTGGTTGCTTTAGTCCTGCAAGATTTCTGTCTATAGGCAAGCTACAGAAAAGAACTATTCAGAAGTAAGCCCACATGTTGTTCTTGGTTCCTTGGGCCTATATTAATTTGCTACTCTAAACTACATTCACCACAGTAATCAAAAAAGGTCCAGAATGTTGGTATTTGTAGTCCAACATCTGGAGGTGTCTTTACTATCTCTGGGATCTTATCTTACACTTTTTCCAGACAAAAATGTCTGCAGAATCCAAAGGATTCATCGAAGTGACAAAACGAATCATTGGCAACCTTTGCCAATTAGATACCTGCAGGAGACATTGCAATCCTAATACAAAAGGAGCAAAACTTACATTGCAGCATTGTGATGCATCTTTCATCATTTGCTCCCTCTTCCCAAGTGCTCGTGGATCCTAGGAGTTATTCTTGTTTCACCAGCCAAAATGAAGCTAGTTTTCTCTTACAGAAATTGGACTGCAAACGTTCTACCAGTGTGTTTCTGGAGGAGATGAAAAATCATTGAGCAGTATGTGTCATTCTTTTTCTATAATAATCTTAAGAAATATAATTCCTGCATGGTTAAACACTGAACTCAGTGATGGAATTCAGCCAGTTTACACCAGTTAGAAAGAACTGGTAGCTAATTTTTTGTTGCCCAGGCCTAGAATGGACTTCCGGAAGTGGCATCCACACAGAGAACTGGTTGTTCACATATGTGAATCCCACCACTGACTGAACTGAATAGGGTTACAGTGAGTATCCTTTAACATGATTTGATTTCCAAAAGTTGTTGGAGCACAAAGATACAATTTGTCAGCTGTGATCCTGTGATAAAAGCACAACTACTTTAAGGTAGCAAAGCAATTTTTAGAAACATAGGGGAAAAAATTACTTCCCTAGCATTTATCTGTCTTTCTGTGACTCCCTATCTATCTCTACTTATAATGGTTCTAGCTATCTTACAAAAGTAAACTATATAAAACAAACCACAAAACACAGTAACAAAGACATGTATTACAATAGGAAGGGACAGGTGGTGACCTTTTCTTCCACCCAAAGCAGAAGCCTGTAGATCTGTTGCGTTGCATGGGTAGAAAAAAGAGGCAACTTAAATAGAGCCTTGGTGATGCAGGAATTTGATTCTCACCGGTTCAAGGTTGACTCAGCCTTCCATCATTTCAAAGTTGGTAAAATAAGGACCCAGCTTGTTAGGGGCAATATGCTGACTCTGTAAAACCAGGGGTCCCCAACCTGTGCTGGCCACTGGGCCATGAAACAGGCTGGCCAGTGCATGCATGTGTGTGTGCACACATCCCCACTTGTGCTAGCACTGTGGCCATGGGGTGCAAAAACAGGCTGCCACGCCTTGGGGCATGAAAATGGGCCACTGCCATGCTGCGGGATGCAAAAATGGGCATTGCTGTGCTGCGGGATGAGGAAACAGAGTGCTGCACCACCCCAAAATGGGGCAGGGCTAGCGAGTATCACACAGGTGCTAGCCCCACCCCATTTGCATCACACATGTGCTCATAGCCTCATATGAGAGAGTGCACACAAACACATGTGAAATGTTTCCCCCTCCCTTTCCCTTCTGTGCACCAACTGAGAAAGGTTGGTGACCTCTACTGTAAACTGTTTAGAGAGGGCTATAAAGCACTGTGAAGCTGTGTATAAGTCTAAGAGCTGTTGCTATTAAATTCACTATAAATATGTCTTTATGCCAGTCACACAAAGTCTTTAATAGCTTTTGAAAAGGATGTGCAGAGCTAGTCTTAAAAAAAAGACAAGAGTTTGCACGGAAAAACAGGATTGTGAGAGTAATGAATTGTGTACAGCAACCACACAGATACACTGAGTTGTGTAAAGAGTTTACTTGTAGGATAAAGTAATAGCACAGTCCAAGAAAGAGTCCAGGTCATACACAGATACTTAAAGTATAGCCGATAGCAACAGTCCAAGGATTATCCACTACAGAGTCGTCTTACCAGGCAGTAAGTCAAAACACATTAATCACAGTTCTTCAGGTTCTGCATACAGTAGCAAAGCAAACCACAAACCATGACAAACAGTAATCAATAGCAGAGAGACATGAATTGTAACAGAGAGAGAAAAGCCGTGTCTCTTGCTCCCTCTTATGGCCATTATGGACATTGCTGACCAATCAGCAGAAAGTATAGCACAGTACATTCACTATTAAAGGTATACATTACAGCTTTAACTGCAACCATACAGTCTTGGTTTATATATTGCCAACCCAACCAGTTAGGCAATAGACATAGTCCTAACAGCTTTCTTAGTTTGGAAATGATTTTATCAGCCAAAAGAAGAAGACTTTTCAGTTTTCCAGTGAAATGTTTCCACTGAGATGATTGCAACTGATCCTTTTTGGAGTACTGCTGACCACTACCAAGACACTAATGCCTTGCTTCTATTGTTATAAATAAAAAGAATAATATTTAAGAGGCTAGAGCCAGTGCCTGAAAATAAAAGGCAGAATAAAGACAGTGCCATTATTTGGAAGCAAGCACAACCTGTCTGTAATGGGAGAAAAAGCAGGTACCTGAGCAATAAGGAACATAGCTAAAAAAAGGGAGGCAAAGAACCGATCAATTAACAATTCATTATTTAATTAACAATTCATTAATTAATCAATTAGGGAAGTGCACAGTGGATGTTTGCTTAGCAGCATGGTCTATAAAAGCTCTGAAAAGAAAAGACAAGCCAAACACTTCTTATGTGATAAGAACATTCTGTTCTCTTGGTGCTTTGCCAGCCCTAGTTGTAAATATAAGTAAGCGTGTGTGAGAGTTTGGATAAACCAATGAAACTTTATTGTTAGAATTTAGTGTTCTTATTACTTGTTCCAAGAAACCTAGCTGTATCTTAATTGGACTTCTAACTGAAAATCAGGACAGAGATCTCACTGAATCACTGAGCAATCTAAAGATACAAGGGAGACTTAGATTCTGGTTACATTTTGTCAGGGCCAAATGTCTCAGCATCAGCCCCAGAAGGCAGCCCATATAGACCTCTTGAATGAGGCAATGGACAAATTAACACAACAGTTGTTCCATGTACAACAATCATTGTGCATGCCAGCAGCTGTTCTGTCTCCTGATTCCTTGTTGACAAGTATGATGGAGGTCCCAAAATGTTTCAACCTTCACTGATCAATGTGAATTATATATTTCCTTGAGACCAGGAGAATTTTCTACAGATTATTCATGAGTACATTTACTGTATAATTGGCCTTTTTATCATAAGTGTTGCAAACTGGGCAGCCCCCACAACAGAACAGCTCAAATATAAATCAGTATATTGGCTTCATGATCAGACTGAGAGATACCTTCAGTGATTCACCAGAGAGACCACAGACAGCTGCAAAACATGACAGGTAGAATAAGGCAATTGTTAAGTATGTTAAACTTTTTACTCAGGATGTAGGCTGGCATGAAGTTGCCTTGGAAGATCAGTTTAAGGGAAAGCCTATCTAATGAAATATGAGATGTGCTAATTTGATAGAATACTCCAGACATCTTAGAAGCACCCTTGTAACTTTGGGTGGTTATATATGGAAGGCTTGAAAAACTGCAACAGACCACAGATGAGAAGAACCAACACTATTCTCTACATTCCCTCTTTCATCCTTTTTTTTGTCCATTTATGAGGACCTTCAGATGTCAAATCCAGGCAGGTAGGAGCCTTTCTAAATGTCCCCACAGTACTACAAAGGGAATAGCTTTCTAACCACAGCTCATATTTCTATTAAGCTGGAAAGGGCTTTAAATTTGGCTCTCAGAAACCCTCTTCAGTCCCTCATGCATCAGCAGGAGAGTTCTTCTTTCTTACTTTCCAGATATATACTGATGGAAAAGAGGAGGACAAACTTTGTCCTGTGACCCTGATTCTCTAATTGTATTATAAATCTGATTCCAGGAGTTACTTCCTCCTAAATGCAATTTCTCATGTTGGTGAAGGAGTTAGCCTAAAGGAATTTGTGGATGACAACATCTGCATAAAGTATTTATTGACTTCTCCTTCTCCCTAGTGAATGCTTTACATTTTTCTTCTCAAAAATAGCAATTCTTCATGCACTTTAGACTTCCAAACTCTATAGTGAACAGAATTCAATATCCCCTTCCCTTATTGCAACAATTAAATGCCCCCCTGAACGCATGTATTTTACCATGATAGACTTCAAAGGGAGCTTTTAACCATCTGAAGGAAGCCATGAACATTAATTAATTAATTAATTAATTAATTAATTAATTAATTCATTCATTCACTCACTCATTCACTCATTCATTCATGCACATTTGCATAGTTATCCATCTCACATAGCGACTTTGAGCACAGTACATAGAATGTACACAAGAATATACAAAAACCATTAAAACCACCAATTAAAATAAAAACGAAAAAAATGGCATGAAAACATACAGAGGGTGCATTCCATTAATCATCATATGACCATCTAACAGGCTTTCTTACACCATGAAATCCCCCAGATAGTTGACAGACCCATATTTAAGTGCCTTCTGGAAGGCCAACAGGATTGAGTCCAACCTCACTTTGTGGGAAGTGATGTTCCACAGGGCAGGGGGTCTGGCAGACTATCTAATTGCTTTTGATGCAGGTTGTGGAAAGATTGAATTGTGGTAAAACAATTTAGTTT
The DNA here is from genome assembly GCF_964194415.1 of Vipera berus. Lineage (NCBI taxonomy): Eukaryota > Metazoa > Chordata > Lepidosauria > Squamata > Viperidae > Vipera > Vipera berus. The sequence goes on along the minus strand of NC_138202.1, from coordinate 260,110,960 downwards.
ATCTTGTAGCTTGTCAGTATTCAACAGTTGTATAAATCATGTTTTCCAAGAAATATAGGAGAAAGGTTTGTTAGTCTATTTGGGAAGTTATTATGAATAATTTATTTGGAAAGTTCGGTATAACAGAAAAAAGTGAGATGACTTTGATGGAGATTTGCAAGGTTTGTCACCAAAGCAATGAGGGGAAAAACATATTATCTACCACAGAAGAAAATAGCAATAGTACTTAAACTTATATACCACTTCACAGTGCTTTACAGCCCTCTCTAAGTAGTTTACAGAGTCAGCATGTTGCCCCCAACAATCTGGCTCCTCATTTTACTGAAGGATGGAAGGCTGTGTCAACCTTGAGCTGGTCAGGATGGAACTGTTGGCAGTTGGCAGAATTAGCTTACAATACTGCCTTCTAACCATTGTGCCATCACAGCTCAGTATTCAGATACCTCCCTGATTCACATGAATGTAAGAATGGTGAAGATCTATGGTTTGTAAAATTCTAATCAATCTCTAACCAATTACAACCAATCTCTTCAATCTATGATTTTAATGAAGTTGTTAATAAACGTAGAAAACTGATATAAATTAAAGTAGAAGAAAAGAAGAAAAATGAAAATTCAGAAGGTGCAAAAAAGGTAAAAGGTAAAACACAACAAAAGTAGTAGTTTCCAACCTTCACCCCACCAAGGATAAGCTAATATAATAACTTTTCATGCTTTTTAAAGTTAGAAATTAAAAAACTCTTCTTCCCAAAGTTCATTATCTATATCCAGAATTCACATTTTCAGACTTCATTCAGCAAATAGTCTATTAGGAGCTGCCAAAAATATAAAAATGATTGTATGTCAATAATCAAAGAGTCTAACTTTATGTTCTGTCTTTTTGCTCTTCACAATCTTAATCATTCCAGTGGTATCACAGGATTTGATCTTTCATCAACCTTTGGCATTCAAGAGGAGTCTTCAAACCTTTCACCAGTCTACTTTGTAAATCCCATAGAGGTATCATTCAGGATTTCTTGTTGCAGCTGACTACATCCTTTTCTTGATTTGTCTTTTGTATTCCCATTTGTGTGATCTCAATTTTGTTGTCTTCCATGCCTTCAAACTATATAATGGCTGTGTCAAGTAAAAGGGTTTTAAATAATTATCCAGTGAAATCTGTATCCTTTCTGAAATGTTAATTATTAATATCTCAATCCAATTACCAAAAACCTCTTTAAGATAACAAAGGGTTATAACCAGCACAACTATTTTAACTCTTTTCTGCCTGGTCCTTTAGTTCCCTCTGGTGTCTATTTACAATCTTCAGCAAGGCTCAATTCCTAATATCAGTTTAATTCTGTTCCAGTTGTTTCCCAGAAGTACATTGCACTTGTTTTCACTGTTAACATTGTTATTATTTATTAAATTTATATACTGCCTATCTCACCTAAGTGATACTAGGCATTTTTCAAATCTTAGAGCAAAAATGATTAACATTCCAAATGTCTCTGGTCTCCCAATCCATTTAAAACTCTCTTAAATCAAAAAAAAGTTTTTCTTTGCTTTTTGCCAATTGTATACTATTTTAAATTCTTAAGTCTCCATTTAAAATTTCATAAATCCAAAGAAAAAGGTAAAATTCACCCAGTGGCGTAGCGTGGGGGGTGCAGGGGGGGCGGCCGCACTGGCCGCAACATCTGGGGGGGCGCGCTCGCACTCGCAGCTCTCTGCCCCTGCCTGGCTCACTCACTCTCTCTCACTGCAGTGCTGGCTGTGCGAATCCGATCTGAGCCGCTGGGTCGCCGCCCACTCGAGTGCTAAAATCCACGGGTTAGGGGGCGCAAATTACTTGCCTTGCCCCGGGTGCTGACAACCCACGCTACGCCACTGAATTCACCTGGTATCAAATTAAACTTTATAGATATTAGAGCAGAGGTCCCCAACCTTTTGGGCACCAGGGACTGGTTACATGGAGACAGATTTTTCTGCATACTGGAGAGTGCATGGTTTTTTGTGCTGCCTGTATCCCTTGGATGGGGCTTTGCTTGTTTGTGTGGACTGGTTGCTGGCATGCCGCAGCCTGGGACTGGTCCATGGACCGGGGGTTGGGGACCCCTGTATTAGAGGGTCACTAATATCCATAAAGTGGTTAAACTGAACATTTCCAAATGTGATTAGAAAGTGAGTTTGGCTGCCTTAGTGTTCTTATTAAAGACTCTGCTGCTGCTGAGATGTCAACTTCCTTGCATCCTGACACTTGAGCTTGCAGGAAACTGCTTTTTTACAGTCTTTATGTGAGGAGCGGCCATTCAGAACACTTGTGGGTGATCTCCCATTCTTTCCTTCTCTGGAGAATTTTGAAGGCTCATTCTACTCACCAATCTTTCATTCTATGCAGCAGTCATTGTCTCCACTCATTCACAGAGATGTCTTCAGTCAGCTATGACTCACTTCAGAAGTCAATCTCAATAAACACAAGTGTAGCTTTCCCATAGTTGATTTCTTTGTCAGGTCTGCCTAACAGGGCTGACAGCAATCTGGGCTAATATTGACAACATCATTTGAAATATGCCTCTTGATCTCCCTTATGTTGAATTATTTGGGTTACCACACTTCTCCTGAGGGCATCCATGTGGATGATTCAAAAAAGAATCTCATATCTCCTAGTACCGTGGTGTCGAACCTATGGCACGCAGAGCCCTCTTTGTGGGCACGCGTACCGTTGCCCCAGTCCTAGGCCTTCAGCTGGATTTTATAAAACCTTTTCGCTTTAGGCCTCTGCCACCATGTGCAAAAAAAAAAGTTCAATCAATCAACCAATTTCAACTTCTCATGGAGAAAAAAAAGATCCCGCAAAGTTGGAATTGATTGATTGAACTTTTTAGTCCCACCCAGGCTGCTGTTACCACTGCAGCCACGCCCATCCAATTGGCCACACCCACCCAATTGGCTACACACAGCCAATGGGCCACATGATAATACATAAGTGGGTTTTGGGTTGCAGTTTGGGCACTCAGTTTCTAAAAGGTTTGCCATCACTGCTCTAGTATCTAATCCAGAGGTGTCAAACTGCCGGGCACAGTCAAATGAATTAGCTGTTATATTTGCACTTGGCTATAAATAATTGAACTTAGTTCAGTACATCATTTGGTTTGAGGAGGAAGCAGTAAAATTTGATTCAAAGCACTGAATACTTCAAACCATATGTCTAGTGAAAATATGGAGATAAACATGTCCTCCCAAAGTATGGGAAAGAATAGAATGGCATATTCACAGTTCTTTTGGAGAAGTATGTTGCAAAACTCCTAAAACTCTAGTGGAGCGTCACCAATTCTTACACAAGTTTCACAAATAATTCCATCCAGTGCCAAACCATGTAAGCAGAAATCTTTGAATCTGGGGATATTGGTCAAGTATCAACTAATCCATTATTTAAGCATCCCACAATCCTAGAAAGAGAGTACACTTTGCAAGGACTCCATTAGCAAATTCCACTTGTAACCATAAAATCTTTGCTACCTATTACATGTTCCTCAATATATTCCTCAATTTTTATTTTAGAATTCCTGAACGTATGCCTAACCCTTTAAAAACATATTCTTGTCTCTGGCACTTAGAATATAAAGGAGATGGCTGGCTGGCAGCATTGTTACTCCATGTCAGGTAGTAGGTTTAGCTGGTCATTGCTCAGATTAAAAAGTTCATGGACGCTTGAGAATTAAGCAAGATTTTGAGAAAGTCATAACAGCTGCTTGGCATGCTATCAATAATCAGACTAAATGAAGAAGACAGTAAAAAGCAATTAGAAAGATCAGTGAGCACCAACTTCAGATTGTCTCTTTATGATTCTAGGGAAGCAACAGGACAAAACACGAGGCTGACAGATTTGCTATAGACCATTCTCTTATATGACCTGCTCAGAGTAATGTCTAAGGTCTTTATGTTGTGCTTAGCAATTCAATGATCAACTAGCATAAGAAAAAAAACCAAAGTAATTGTATGTGAATAGAATAGAATAGAATAGAATAGAATAGAATAGAATAGAATAGAATAGAATAGAATAGAATAGAATAGAATAGAATAGAATAGAATAGAATAGAATAGAATAGAATAAGAAATTGATCTTCAGTGTAGAAGCTCTCAGGGTACATGGAAAATAACAGGGTAATAATAATCATAACAAGACTTCCGGTTCCTGTTTTTTAGCGGAGCAGTTGGAAGATTTGGAATGCCGAACCCTTCGACTGAAATTTCTTTTTGTTGGGGACCCTAAGGGGCCAGAACCCACCCTGAAGGTGTGGAATGAAGGAAGAAAATCCCAGGGACTTAGGAGAGAAAGCGGTCTCTCCGAACAGTCCAGGAGAAGCCTCCCAGAAACCATCAGAAGAATTATTTATTTAGCGTATGGCACCAACAGAAGAAAAGGCTGGCTAACTCCATGTCCAGCCATAGCTGAAAACAATGGAAGTCATAAGCTTTTAAACTAAGTGGATCTTAAACAGCATGCTTGAATCTGGGTAAGAATATTGATTTTCTCTATCCTACCTATTTTCCTGAAGAAGAAAGTCCCAAAAATAAGAGATCTTTGGGGGGGGGGAGGAGGGGGATTTTACTCCCTCCTTTTGGTTACCGGAAGCGGTGAAACTTACCCTTTAGAGAGAGAAAAAAAAGACTAGAAGGACCTGAAAAATGAGCAAACGCTGACACCTACTGGTAGGTGAGGATTTTTTTTCTCTGACCCTCAAATTTCTTTAAAAATGCAGCTGTGTAAACAAAGTGAGAGTAACAAATTTGAAGCAATGAATACTTTACAAAGGGAAACATATGATAAGCGGCAACAATTTCAAAGGACAATGATTTTAAACCACAAAGAAATACAGAACAAACTTGAGAGTATGAATCAACTTATCTCCAACTTAATTTCAGTCCAAGAAATTTCACAGGAAAATACAGTAAAGAGTGATTAAGGTGATAGTGGTTGGATGACTCTAGAAGGCATTTGAAATTATTAGTTAGGAACTTTCTTAAAACTGGGATCTGCAATATAAGAGAAAGGGGACCATGACATCTGGAATGTTTTCCTCAAAATCTGAAATGTAAAACAGAAATGTATCTGTCAGTTGAAACTGCATAAACTGCTGAAGTAATTTATACAGAGAGAAGCCTATTTAACTCTGCAGATCCTTTTTGTCTGATATATCTGTCTTTTCTGTCTGTCTTTTCTTTTCTTTTCTCCCCAATTCATGTGGGATTTGCCAATAACAAACTAAGGAGTACATAGATGCAGTATTTGTATATTATGCATGCCAATGTTCCATTTATGTAAATCAGAATGGAATATCAACCACATGAACAAGAATTATGAGAGTGTTAGCAAATTCAGTAAAAAAGAAAACCTCATTCCCAAGTCAAAATGGCCTGGCCCACTTACAGCTTCCATAGCACAGAGTAATGAGCCAGTAAGAAAAAAGAACTTCTTCGCAAAAGTTTGTCCATAGTTCTACAAAACATCTTATTTTTACATGCAGAGGTTAAAGAAATCAACAACGATTCATTTGATAGCTCTACAAGAAATTTCCCTTCTTTGAAGCAAGCAGAGATTTTTACTTTTTTTTTTAAAAAAGAGAGAGATTAAACATTATGTATTGGTTTTTTGAAAGAAAGCCATTAGGATCTCTAAACGTTTTAAGATACTAAATGACAAAAGGAGATGTGGACTCTGCAACATCACTATTATAGTCACATATGAGAACTTCACCTCCCTTTGACAGATCCAGGTTAAAAAGTACCATAGTGGATAATGATAGAAAATGAATGGAAAGGGACATATGCTGGTGCACAACATCCACTTAGTTCTTATCCAGGGTAAAAAGATTGGGAAAGGCTGATCTAGAAACTAGCAGTTCTGAACAAAGGAAGACCTTTTCAGGAGATATCAGAAACTTTGTGTGGACTTGTTTTGTTTTTCACATTCTTATCAGATGTACATGGACTGAAATGAATTTACATTGGTTCTCTGCTCATAGAAAGGTAGAAATTGCTCACTGATATCTCTAATTGACTGAGAGGTGTAGGTAAGCTCTTTCAGCTTGAACATGACATATATACCCCTTTGTTTATGCATAATCCTCTAGGAGATCCATGCCAAAATTGAATGAGAAAAAAAATCCATAGACTGGTTTTCCATAGACTGGAAAAAAATCCCTCCTTCCCTCCCCTTCCCTCCCATTTTTCCCCCTTTGCCTTTCAAGGAGTTATGAGTGGAAGAACTGAAGATATATTCTTGGCTGTACAATATATTCAGAAAATAAACACAATTAAAGAAAAGAATCCCTAAAAACTGGCAACACATGAAGATGGTTCTTTTTTCCCCTGTTCTGTTGTTTCTCCATATACTTTTCTCTATGCGAATGGAGGAAATCAGGAGTCGAGGCAGTTCAAATGAACACAGGTTTTTTACATGCTGTTGCTCTCTACAAAAAGCCAAACTACAAACAGTCAAAGGAAATTGGTGGTAGATAAGAGTCAATGGAATTCAAGGTGGGTTGGACTTGAATTTCTTGTGGGCACAAAGGGATTCAAGATTGAAGAAGTGCTTGATCCTCTCCCTGGGGCTCAGCCTGGTCATCTCCTACAAAGGATCTGGGTAAATTGGTCACTTTTGCTGAAAAGGTGGAAGTTGAGGGGTGAGGGAAGGCAACTTCTGTATGTATATATATACTGTGTGCAAAAATGCACATACACACAAACACAAGCACATACACAGCTCACCCAAAAGACAGTTAGAATATATTTTATTTAGGTATTTTGCCCTACAACTAGAGTTAGTGCTTGTTAAAAGATATCAGAGCTGTTACACCAATAGGAATCACAAAATGTTGGAATATCTTCTTCATATACTGTGCTGCCACCACATGGCTGTGTGAAGAAATCACAATGTGGGCAGTCAGACCCTCCTACCCTATGATGTATTTCATTTTCCCTCCCCTTTCTGGGATGGACTTCCTCCTCCTTTGTCCCGAGAGAGTCCATTCTCCATTAGTCAGAAGACATGGGGTAACTGGCAGACTCAATATGCAGATCCTGGGAATATCACCATTTTCTAACCTTGGAGACACCTTAGGAATATCTTGGAAATGCTGTACAAACGTCATCTGAATGCATCCACCTGCTGTATTCGACTCTGCACGCAATAAAGGTATTTCTATATGATAAAAGGTGTCTCTACGAGTTTAAAACTATCTGGAGAGACCTTTTAATGTTAATTATATCTGCTTACATAGACTATAGAAGTCTACAAGAGATTAATTAAAGTACAACAGCTTTGTTCCAGAACAGTTAGAAAATGGTAATAAATTCCTCTTGTCTGCATATTTCTGCAATCAAGCATAGTTAGAAAATGGTGATATTCCCAGGATCTGCATATTGAGTCTTCAAGTTACCCCATGTCTTCTGGCTAATGGAGAATGGACTCTCTAGGGACAAAAGAGGAGGAAGTCCATCCCAGAAAGGGGAGGGAAAAGGAAATACATCATAGGGTAGGAGGGTCTGACTGCCCACATTGTGATTTCTCCACACAGCCACGTGGTGGCAGCACACCTTTATCTTTATCATCTA